>NC_091474.1:70063657-70306157 GCF_036971445.1 Narcine bancroftii | reverse complement strand
TGCCTGCCACATTGACCACCGCCAGTGGGCTGATATCGCCTCAAACCGTGCATCTTGGCGCCTCACAGTTTGGCGGGCAGCAACCTCCTTTGAAGAAGACCACAGAGCCCACCTCACTGACAAAAGGCAAAGGAGGAAAAACCCAACACCCAACCCCAACCAACCAATTTTCCCCTGCAGCCGCTGCAACCGTGTCTGCCTGTCCCGCATCGGACTTGTCAGCCACAAACGAGCCTGCAGCTGACGTGGACTTTTACCCCCTCCATAAATCTTCGTCCGCGAAGCCAAGCCAAAGAAGAAGAAGCAGTGTTCCTGGAATTGGTTATGATAAGGGTAACGAGGGGAGGTTCAGGAGCCTGGAAAACAACTGTTCTTGAACCTCAGGATGTTGGACTTCAGCTTCTGAACCTTCGGCCATAAGGTAGCAGGCAGAAAGGGATTGTGACCAGGGTGATGGGGGTGTCCTTTATGATGTTGGCTGCCTATTTGAGGCAGCGGCTCTCCTACGTGTTTTCAATGGACAGGAGGTTGGTGCCCGCGAAGGGCTTGGCTACATTTGCCACTTTCTGCAGTTGTAATGAGGGACTAAATATTTCATTGAAAGATCAAGGTATTGAGGGCAACAGGGACCTGGGAGGGAGAAGAGATGGGACATTGAATGGTGGGATATGTTGGAGAGGACAAGGGGGCTACTCCACTTTCTGTTCTTAATGGGGATAAGCAAGAACACAGTAAAATACATTGAAAAGAAAGGAAGGTGCAATAATCATGTAATTTACTCCAGCGTTATCTCATTCGCATGGGAGCTAATCACACATTGATATTCAATGACTCCAAGTTTTATTATAAGAACTTGAATAGTATCAGATCATTACATTTGCTGTTTATCATGCAGGTGGCCAGAGGCTTTTTCCCCTGGGCTGAAAAAGGAGGGGCATTGTTTTAAGCTCATTGGGGTAAAGTACAGGGGAGAAGTAAGAAGCTGGAATTTGCAGATTTTCTTGTTTGCAACCATTTTCCCCACTTTATAGATATTGGGTGAACAGCTGTGTTTTTCTAATACTGTCCAGTGTGACCCCTAGATTTCCAACAGAAATAGATGTACAAAAGTGCAACTGGACTTAACAGTTCGGAGTAAGAAATAATTTTGGAAACCAAACATCTTTTTTTCAACCGATGTAGAATTATTAAATACAAGAAACATTTTGATGTCAATGAGAGAGACAGCAGATGAAGCTGGAGCAATGTATAAGACGCTGGTGGAACTGGACGGGTCCAACCGCATCAGTGAAGGACAATAGAAACCCTTCAGCCAGTTCTGATGTGCTGAGTTCCTCCACCATTTGGTGTGTTGAAGCATTTCTCTGCAGTAATTTCACAAAGACTTTCTTCTTTTCACTGGTATACACTTCAAAACCTCTAGATGGATCCAAAGGTTTAAAAATCTCCCGTCACTTTGGTGGCAGAGATGGTTTCTTTAAAGTGTCAGCTGGCCCTTAAAAATGCATCATGTCACCCCTAAGATTGGCAAACAGGGAACAAGAGAAGATTACCTTTCATCTCCATACTTACCATTTTAAAGAGGTTCTTCAACATAGCAGAGGTGTTTTGTAGTAAATGTCCAATTTCAATGCACAATTGATTATGGCTGGCCTTCTGCATGGTGTTAAAAATGAAGTCATTTAACCTGTTAGAATACTAACGCAAAGCCATAAAACTTTGATAGTATTGCTTACAGAAGACAAATATGTGCACCAGACCCATCTGTAGAGGCAAATTGTTTAATTTGAGATTAATTTCTCCAGGATTAAATTGACCATGAACATGCTTCACAGAAATTAATTCCAAGTATTGGAACTTTAATGTGCTTAATGCTGTTCTCTGAAGTTTTTTTTTTATATTGTGTTGTTAAAGCGGCAAAAGTAATCAGTGCCTGATTAAAAGCTTTCAACAATGTAAACTAAAGCAGCAAATCTCACTTAAACACAGAGGAAGTTCTATTGCCAGGATACAGTAAGGCTTCATCAGTTAATATAGGCCATATCACACCATAATCAAGTTTACTGAGCTCAGATCAATTTTCTGTTTTTTATTTCGGCACCAAGGGGACATCGCGGGCATTGCCCACCCCCAATATGCTAATGTCCCTCTCTAACATTCTTTTTGATGCCAACGCTGACGAAGGATGAGATCTGGCCAGATAGAAGTGCACAGTATGATGAAATCCACTGATCATTGATCCCTGGGGCTGAAATGGCTAAAATTGGGGTGCAGACTTTTAAAGTACTTGGGATGTACATGGGGATGTAGCAGATAAGGTTTTCACATGGGGTGGGGGCATGGGATGTCCTTCTGGCAACAGTGGTGCCGGCATTTAAGGGGCTATAGATTGGTACATGGAGCTGAGAAAAATGGAGGGTTATGAAGTGGGGACAATTTAGTCAGTTGTAATGACGTTGACACAACACTGTGGGTCGTAGGGCCTGGACTGTGCTGCCAATTTCTATGTTCCATAACCTGAATTCAAGCATCTGATTAAAGAAAATGATAAGCAAGGAATGGCAACTTAATGTAAATTCATTGACATAGAAAGCATATTTGGAAATATCTGTAATGTTACGAGCCCAGAGGACCCATAAACCCAGCAGCAAAAGATATTCACCAAGACAAATTGTTATCTAGATAAAAGTTGCTTTTAATTATCTTTAAATATGAAAACAGAATCACACTTTAACTTATCTCTATTGACTTAGCTAACCCAACTTTACTCCCTTCTAATTCTAAGTGCACGTTTATGTAGTGTGTGTAAGTTGAGAAAAGTTCTTTGGTTTACAGTCCAATCTCACTTTTCATTCCTCCAAGTTCACTGGTTGCAGGCAATTCTTATACTGTGCACAGAATTTAAAAGTTCACCAGGTTTTGGTGCTTGAAAAGTAAAGGGTTACCACTCATGAAGGTTCTTGTCAGTTTTCAGAGAGAGATTTGTTGTTTGCTGGACACCAACAACTGATTCCTTTTAATCAGCCACTTCAGTGTCTTGCCGAAGAAACTTGAACCCTCAGGGTTCTCCAGATGATAACCCCTTTCTTTCAGGTCACCACAGAGTTCCTTTTTGTTTCTTTTACTCCAAGTGAAACATTAGACAGCCAGTCCTCTCCTCTTACATGAACCACAGGGGTTTTGACCAGACTGAACTGAGCACTCACAACCCATCTTCGAAATGGGGTTTTTCACAAGCTTGTCAGCTTGTCCTGTTCCAGTCCCAGCTGCTGCTGACTGTAAAACAGCATAACTGATCTCTCTCTCCCCCTTTCTCTCTCTCACACACACACACACACACACACACACACACACACACACACACACACACACACACACACACACACACACACACACACACACACACACACACACACACACACACACACACACACACACACACACACACACACACACACACACACACACACACAGAGAAAATCTTGTTTGACTCTCTCTGCTTGCAAAACCACATTGACCCTCTTAGAATAGCAAGTTCCCCTCCAGACAATCTGCGGCTCCAACAAGTTCTTTCATCTGTTGCCTTTTTGTAAACAACAGTCCATTAGTGAAGTCTCTTGGGCACTCTCCAAAGCTTTTGCAAAGGCTGTTGGCCCCGACATGTCTAGCATGAGCAGAGCTCTAGTATTTTCAGTAAGATCTGTTTTAAAGTGTTTGTATGCGACCTACACTAACAAACCTGCCCTAAATTATCTCCCAAAAACATATCTATATACTCTGTCAGAGTAAAAACAGCAGAAGAATTTGTTGTTTGACAGTTCGTGACATATAACAGGAGATCCCTTCTGGTGGAGTATGGGGAAACACACTTGTTTAGCTGCTCCTGACCAATCTAGCTCCCATGTTCTATGATTTAAACTACATTTTCCTCAACTTGGGGCTTTCTTTTAGTTTTAATTCTTTTTCTCCCTCAATTGTTTTTAAACATGCCAGTTCTATTTAGTCACAATAACATCTCACGGGCTTAAAACCAACAGGAAAGAAGAGGAAGCTTCTCCTTCTGAAGACTTTTCTGCTCTGAAGGACTTGAGTAAAGATGTCAAAGACTAAAAAAGATGCAAAAGAAGTGAAAGCCTCTCGTAATCAAGTAGTTGGGAACATGAAAGAATTGCGAGTCATTATAGAGGATCACAACTCCAAAATTAAAGACTTGGAAAATGCTGTTGAAACCCATGGTTCCCTAATAGATGACATACAGCAAAATAATTTTGAATTGAGAAAATCCAATGATATTTTACTGAAGAAAGTCGTAGATTTGGAAGCAAGGAGCTGAAGGAATAATTTAAGTATTATTGGCTTGAAGGAGGGAACCAAATAAGGCGAGCTTTCTCAATTCTTCACCGAGTTTTTCCGCAAAGTCTTTAGATCAGATATGTTGCCAACTCTCCCTGAAGTTGACAGAGCACACCGTTCGCTTATTCCTAAACCTATATCTGGTAAGAAACCTCGATCCATCGTCCTCTGTTTACATAATCTCCAGACAAAAGACCAGCTTCCACGAGAATCTCATCTCAGAGGGACCCTATAGTGTCGTGAACAAGCTATCAGGATCGCCGATGACTACTTCCCCGAAGTTATGAAAGAACGACTTACATAAAAAGATGTTACATCCCAGATTTACACTGCAGGCTTCAAATCATTGTTGGGTTTTCCAGCTAAGATGAGAATTAATATAACGTAACAATTACAGCACCGAAACAGGCCATTAGGCCCTTCTAGTCCGCACTGAACCACACACCCCTCTCTAGTCCCACCTCCCTGCACAATGCCCATAACCCTCCATCTTCTTCTCATCCATATACCTGTCCAATCTTTTCTTAAATAATACAATTGACTCCGCCGCCACTATTTATCCCGGAAGCTCATTCCACACGGCTACCACTCTCTGAGTAAAGAAGTTCCCCCTCATGTTACCTCTAAACCTGAGGTTTACCAGATAACAACAAGGAATGGCTGAGCTCACCCAATGCTGCAATTATAGTTTTGAAAGATAATTCTTTAATTCCTAGTGTTCAGTAAAAGTTCTTTTATAACTCTCTTCCTACTGATTTTTTTCCCCTGGCTTGTTTGATATGAATATTGAGTTCTTTCTCATTGTTGCAAGATGCATTGAGATGTTGAATAATTAAGGATTTATAGAATTTGTAAACACTTTTTTATTAAATCACTGTCTCAAATAGTTAATTCTGTTATAAAATAGGAAGGATTTTTCCCTTGTGTTTACATTTCTAACTTTTTAATAGAGTTACTGAGTTATGGGAACCTTAATCTTAATTTGTTTTATCTTTCGTTAGACAAAATAATTTCTCAGTTGTGGGACCTTTTGTTATCTTTTAGATACAGTTTGGGATTTTTGCTAGCAGAGGGTTTCAGGGTTTTATCATTTTGTTTACCACTTCGGCCTTGAGCAGTTGGAATTTTCTGGAAGGGGGAGGGATCTTTTGGTTTAGTATGGGGTCTTTTAAGAAGTTATGTTGCTTTTTTGTGACTGGACAAACCATTACTTTTTAAATCTTATGTTTTTATAAACATCTATGGTCCTAATATTGATGACCATTTTTTTGTTTTGAAAAGGCCTGTTTTCTTCTACTGGACTTAAATGTCTATTCTTTGATCATTGTCATAGACTTGAATTGTTGGTTGGACCCTGTCCTTGACTGTTCTTCTTCTAGAATTGCTAACCTAAACAAGCCTGTGATACTCCAATTCCTTTATGTTACAACCTGGTGTTATGGATGTATGGACACTTCTCCATCCTACTGACAAGGAATTTTCCTTTTTCTCTAATGTCCACCATACCTAATCATGTATTAATTACTTTATTCAACAATTGATCTCTTCTGTCGATTCCTGGACATATGAAACCATAGTAATTTCTGATCATGCTCCTGTGATCTTGTCTATTAATATACCAGATTTGCCTAAAATAACCAAGCATTGCTGATTTAACACTATATTGCTCTCAGACCCCAATTTTTTTGAAATTTATTAAAGATCAAATCACATTTGTTCCAGTAAGATTCTACTCCAGATGTATCCTGCTTAGTAGCTTAGAATATTTTTAAGCCTTCATTAGAGGTCAAATAATTTCTTTCATGGCCAATGTTAAAAATAAAGCTAATTCTGAGAAATAAAAACACAAGGTGCTGGAGAAGCTCAGCAGGTCCAACAGTGTCCTTTATCTGGCAAAGACAAAGGTCCAGAACCGACGTTTTGGACTTGAGCCCATCATCGAAATATGAAAAAAAATGACATGGCTCCTCAAATTAAACGCATTGATCAACAATATACCTTAGCTCTGAAAGCCGAGCTTTTTACAAAGAGGATCGAAATTAAAACTAGATACGACTTACTTCTTACCAGCCCTATACAGACTCAACTCTTATTTGTCCATGGAGATAAGGCAGGGAAACTATTAGCTAGCAAAATTAAAAGTTATACAGCTAAACAAATTATTACAAGGAGTCTGAGGGTGAGATTATAAATGATCATGCTGAAATAAATGAGACTTTTTCCCAGTTTTATACAGTTCTGATTCAGTTAATGATTTAACTTCTATGATGCAATTCTTGGATAGATTGACTATTCCTATTGTCTCTTCAGAGAACAACCTGAAGCTGGAACAGTGGGTTTGCTAGAGCAACTAACTCTTTGCAGTCCAGCAAAGTTGAAGGGCCAGAGGACTTCCCTGCAGAGTTTTACAAAATATTTTCCCAACTATTGAAACCTCAATTGGATTTAGTTTTATCTCAATCCTTAGCAAGTGGGAAGCTACCACAAAATTTTTATGAAGCCTAAATTTCTTTAATACTGAAAAAGAATAAGGACCCATTAAACTGTTCTTCTTATGGATGAATTTCCCTTTTAAATGTGGACACTAAAATATTATCTAAGAGTTTAGTCACTAAGCTACAAACAATTATACCTCTTCTTATCTCTGAAGCCCAAATTATCATTCTTAATTTACTGTTTGCCATTTGTTAGATACTCTTTTCTTCCCCACATTTGCATCCTCTGAATATATTATTTCCTTAGATGCTGAGAAAGCATTTGACAGGGTGGAATAGGAATATCTATTCACTGGGTCAGCGGTTGCTTTGGTTGAGGCTGCAGGCACTAGTTTTTTGACAACAGATTTTAAATTCTGATTCCCAGAGCATGTGTCCGACCTGTGCTTCTCTAGTCCCCTTTTGAGAAGAGGACTTTGTGTGACAAAAGTCACAGTATAACCCAAGGCAGGCTTTTGGCGGAGTAGACTTCATGTGACAGAGGGTCACCTGGTCAAACCCCAAAGAGAGCTTTGGATGTGTGGATGTCACTGTGAGAAACTCCCTTGTGAAAAAGCTGAATGTGGTTGTTACTACATGAGATGCTAAGGAAAGTCGCCTGTATTTACCTGACAAGGTCGTAACTCTGCTTGGTGACAACAGTCATCTCACTCCACATTCAACTCAATGATCTGTGCACAACTGAACTTTGACATTAAAGGCTGGAAGCCAGATTCTGTGGACTGTTCCTTTGACTGACTTACTTATAACCATATAACCATTTACAGCATGGAAACAGACCATGTCGGTAATTCGAGTCCGCACCAGTTCACTTGAACAACCCTACTAGCTCCCCCCTCCTGCTCTCCACCCATAACCCTCCAACCCCCTCACCTCATGTACACATCCAACCTTCTCTTAAATGACAGAAGGGACCCTGCCACAACTATCTCTTTTGGAAGATCATTCCATTCTGCCACCACTTGCAGAGTGAAAAAGTATCCTCTAATATTTCTACTAAAGTTTTGCCCCTTTACCCTTAACTCATGCCCTCTTGTTCCAACCTCCCCTGTCCTCCAGGGAAAGAGACTATTTACATCTAGTCTATTTATTCCTTTCATAATTTTAAAAACCTCTATCAAATCCCCTCTCAGCCATCTACATTCCAATAAATAAAGTCCCAGTCTCCTTAATCTTTCCCTTCAATCTAGATGCTGAAAGCCAGGCAACATCCTTGTAAACCTTCTCTGCACCCTCTCCATCTTATCTATATCCTTTCTATAATATGGAGACCAGAACTGAGCACAATACTCCAAACCTGGCCTCACTAATGCCTTAAAGAGCTGCAGCATCACTTCCCAGCTCCTATACTCTATACTATGATTTATGATGGCCAGCATACCATATGCCTTCTTAACCACCCTGTGTACATGGGAATCCACCTTAGGTGAATTCTGTACCATAACTCCAAGATCTCTCTGTTCCTTTACGTACCTCAATGCCCTCCCCTTAACTGCATAGGCCTTATTTTGGTTATATTTTCCGATATGCAGCACCTCATACTTTTCTACATTGAATTCCATCTGCCATCTTTCAGCCCATTCTTCCAAACAAATCCTTCTATAATCCAAGAAAACCTTTCTCACTATCCAGCACTCCCCCTATTTTCGTATCATCTGCATATTTGTTTACCCAGTTAACCACAGCCTCTTCCAAATCATTAATATAAATGATAAACAACAAGGGACCCAGCGCCGATCCCTGAAGCACCCCACTTGTCACAGGCTTCCATCCTGACAGAGTTGTCCACCATGACTCTCTGCTGTCTATCTTCCAGTCATCTCTGAACCCATGTCACAATCTCTCTATTAATCCCTAGTGACTGAACCTTCCTTATTAACCTTCCATGCAGAACCTTATCAAAAGCCTTACTAAAATCCAAATAGATCACATCAACCACCCTGCCTTCATCCACTTTTTTTGTCACCTCTTCAAAAAACTCAACAATGTTTGTCAAACTTGACTTTCCCTTTACAAACCCATGCTGGGTTCCACTAATCAATCCCTACCTATCCAGATATGCATATATACTATCTCAAAGAATACCCCCCCATAACCTTCCCCAGCACTGAAATCAAACCTACTGGCTGATAATTACTTTGCCTATACCTCATGCCTTATTTAAACAATGGAACTACATTTGCAACCCTCCAATCCCGCGGCACCACCCCCTCCACCAGAGATCGTTGAAACATCATTGTCAGTCCCACCGCTATTTGCTCCCTGACCTCCCTTAACATCCTGGGGAAAATCCCATTAGTATCAGGAGACTTATCCACCTTTATTTACTCTAGATGCTCCAAAAGCTTCTCTTTCCTAAACCCTAAACTCTTAGGGGAGTGTGAAAAAACAGAGCTCAATAAACATAAAATACAGGAAGAGAAAGATAAAGTTACAGAGAAGAGACAGAAGATGGCACCCAAAAGAGAGAAAGTAAGAATAACAGGGAAAAGGGAAGAAGGAAAATCACTGGACAAGAAAGAAGAAGGCCTTACCTGCACATGGCAGCAGAGAGCCACCGTGGAGAGGAGCGGCCGATCTCCGGTGTTGGTGAGTCCCCAGAGGAGCAGTGTCTTCCCAACCGGCGGACTTAAAAAATGGCTCTCAGAGCCAAGAAGAGGTGCGCAACTGCACATGTGCAGTGTGCAAATAAAAGAAAAGGTTAACGCTGGCGGGAGGGGGACTCAGCTAAGGAACGGCCAGTTGAGAGACGCCCAGTATTGGGACATTTGACTGGGGGAAGCAAGCAAGAAAGAAAGAAGTAAAGAAGAAAAGAAAGAGAATGAAGGCCTGGAAGAGGGTGAGCAGCAATGGGGCGATCGGCAGGGGGACGACCTGCGGCAGGAGGCCCAGCAGTGGGTTGGCCTGAAGCAGGGGGCCCAGCAGCAGGTCGATCTGCAGCGGGAGGCCCAACAATGGGTCAACCTGCAGCAGGAGGCACAACAACAGGGGACACAGCAGCTGGAGGACCAGCAAGGATACAGAAGTATCTCACCAGAGAAGGATCAAGATACACAGATACAGAGAAGAGAAGAAGATGACACAGACATAGATACAGACACAGAAGAAGAGGAGGAAGAAGACCAAAAATTTCAAAGGAAAGAAGAAGGTAAAATATAAGGACAAAGTTTAGATAAAGCCTTTTTCTAAGAACAAATGAGGTCATTAAAAGAATGGTTATCATTAGAATTTAGTTCAATGAAAAGAAAAATGAAAAGAGCTGAAGACAGAATGCAAAGCTTAGAGTTGGTCATGACTGAAATAGGGAAAAGAGTAGAAAATGTGGAGGAACGAGAAGCTGCTGTAGAAATGGAGATAAATGATTTAAGAGGGAAGTTGGAAGAGGGACACAAGATTTATTGCCACAAAAAATTGACGTATTGGAAAACTATAGTAGGCGAAACAACAAAAATAGTGGGCCCGAAAGAAGGCAAAGAAGGATCAGATATGAAGGAATTTATAAAAGGATGGATCCCGAAGGTGCTGGGAACAACAGATTCACATGAAGAAATAGAAATCGAAAGGGCGCATAGAGCGCTAGTACCGAACCCGCCACCACATCAAAAACCGAGATCCACATTGGTAAAATTTCAAAGATATATGACAAGAAAACATACTGGAGCAGGCAAGAAAGAAGGTTAGAGAAGACAATAAGCCATTGGAATATAAGGGACAAAAAATATTTTTTTACCCAGACATAAGCTTCGAACTTTTAAAGAAGTGGAAGGAATTCAACACAGCATAAACAAACTTATGGAAGAAAGGGTATAACTTTATATTAAAACATCCAGCAGTACTCAAAGTATATATTCCTGGGGAACGGAATAGACTGTTCTTGGACCCAAAAAAAGCCCAAAAATTTGCTGAACATTTGCAGGACAGGAGAAGAGAGGAGGAGGAGTGACAAGAAGGATGACTGGCAAGAAAATATACAAAAATATGTAAAAATATAAAGTAAAGATAATGTATATATATATATATATATAAAGATTTAAAAATTGATAAGAGAAGGGGAAGAAAGGGAGAAAAAGAAAGAGGGAACTTTGTTATAAATATACGAAAATAGTGTTCTCTGGGGGGGCTGTGGGGGGAGAATAATGGTCATTGCAAAATCAGTTGACGCTTGCAAGTAAGTTCACAAACCGAATGGAAAGGGGAGTTCTAGTTGCCATCAAGGGACAAGGGACAATCCAAGTAGGAGAGGTTCATTTGGGGCTAAAGGGTTATTGCTTGCGGGGATTGTTGGGGTATTTCATGTCTTAAATGTGTTGTAATATATTGAGATTAAAAAGGAAAACTTAAAAAGCAGTAATGGAAAAAAGGGGATGGAGGTGATGAAGAGGCGGAAAAGAATTGAAAATAAATATGTAAGATGGCCACGTTGGACCATATGACTATAAACATTAACGGAATATATAACTAAGTTTAAGTGTATCCCATTGGAAAAAAAAAATCACATATAATTTAAAAGACAAAGTTACAATGTTTGAAAAAACCTGGGAACCATATATGGAACATAACAGAAAGAGCAGGCCTCGGACCATCACCACCTAAAATGATAAGAAGATAAACTCGATCAGATTTAATGTGAATAAGTAGATGATACATCTTTTTTGTTTGTATTCCTTTTGTATAAAGATATTGTTTTATTGTATTTTATATGCTCAATATTTACTGTTTTTGAAGGGGGTGGGAAGGGGAAAGGGAGAGATGGGGGAAAAAAGAGAAAGTGTCACTGTGAATATTTAAAGAGATATATTGGTTGATATGATTCATTGTGCGATAAATAAAGAATTACAAAACAATCCCTATCCTTCCCATAACTAAGCCATTTGCCTCACATCTCATATAGCTCAATGTTCCCTCATGAATACAGACAAGAAAAAATTGTTCAATATCTCACCCATCTCATATGGTTTGTCACATAGTTCACCAGTCCCATCATCCAGTGGCCCGACTCTATCCTTAATCCGCCTTTTACTGTTCACATATCTGTAAAAACCCTTAGGATTCACTTTCACTTTATTAGCTATGGACACCTCATACCTTCTTTTTGCCTTTCTAATTGCCCTCCTGAGGTTCTTTCTACAATCTAAGTAATGTTCATACATATCCTCAATCTCCTGTTTCTTATATTTAGCATAGGCCTCTCTCTTGTCCCAAGCCAACATCATAATTTTCCTAGAAAACCACGGCTCCCTTGAACCTTTGGTCTTGCCTTTCAGCCGGACTGGAAAATAAAGATCCTGTACTCTCAAAATTTCATCCTTAAATGCTCTCCAATTTTCCTCTACATCCTTTCCGACAAAAAGATTCTGACAAAAAGATCAGCCCACACAATTCTCTGCAAATCCTTTCTCATTTCTCTAAATCTGTCCTTCCCCCACTCAAAGACCTTCAGCCTCAGATCCAACCTATCCCTTTCCATAATTAAGCTAAAGCTGATGGATCCAAAGTTCTCTCCAACGCTCAGTTCCGGGGCACCTACCCCATTTCATTCCCAAACAACAGATCTAACACTGCTCCCCCTCTAGTGGGCATCTCAATATATTGTTGCAAAAAGCAATCCTGAATGTATTGTATAAATAGTAAGCCATCCTGTCCTTTTACTGACAGTGTTTCCCAATCTTTGTTTGGAAAATTGAAATCCCCAACCAACACCACCCTATTTCTTCTACACATCCCAGTTATTTCCTTGCATTTTTGCTCTTCTAGTTCCCTTTCCCCATTTAGAGGCCTATAAAATACTCCTATAATATTAACATCGCCTTTCTTATTTTTTTGTTCTACCCACACTGCCTCCCTCGATTTGACCTCCAGTCTATCTTGCCTCAGCACCGCTGTAATATCCTCCCTGACAAGTAATGCCCCACCTCCCCCTCTTACTCCACCAACTCTGTCACATCTAAAGCAGTGAAATCCTGGAATATTTAACTGCCAGTCACAACCATCCTTCAACCACATCTCGTTAATGGCCACAACATCATAATGCCATGTGTCAATCCGGTCCTTCCTTACTATACTTCTCGCGTTAAAATAAATACATCTCAGGGATGTCCTACATCCTACCTTCTGCCTATTCTCCTCTCTACCATTCTCACAATTGTCATTATAGCATCTATTTATTACTTCCTGCTGTTCCTCCCCAAAATTATTTAAATATGCCTCTTTCATTAGCCTACAAACCCTCTCCCTGCTGTCCTGCCTAACTTGAAACCCTGACCCCAACCATTCTAGTTTTAGCCCCCTTGACAGCCCCCGCCAGGAGAGTGGTCCCTCTGGGATTAAGATGTAACCCATCATTACGGTATAGGTCCCATCTCCCCCAAAAAGGTCCCAGTGGTCCAAGAACTTGAAACCCTGTCTCTTACTCCTTTAGCCACGTGTTTAACCTCCACTTGATTCTATTCCTGCCCTCACTGTTACGTGGCACAGGAAGCAATCCAGAGATTACTCCCTTAGCAGTCCTTCTTCTAAGCTCCCTACCCAACTCTCTATACTCATTTTGCATGACCACTTCCTCCTTCCTTCCAACATCATTGGTACCAACATGTTCCATGACCTCAGGCTCTTTACCTTCCCCTTTTAGGATGTTCTGAACATGCATAGTCACATCCCGGACCCTGGCACCAGGGAGGCAAACCACCATCCAGTTTTCCTTATCGCGTCCACAAAAACCTCTGTCTGTCCTCCTAACCATTGAATCCCCTATGACTATCATCCTTTTCCTCTTATCCATACCTTTCTGGGCCACAGAGGTTAATACCACACCTCTGCCGACCTTAGTCTGACTATCCCCCTCCTCAGTACTCAAGGTGGAGTACCAATTTCTGAAGATTACAGACTCAGGTGCTTGCACATGGACCTGACCCCTACCTTTCCTTCTCCTAATGGTAACCCACTGTCCCTCCTCCCATGGACCCTGTGGGACCACCTTCCTGTAGCTCTTGTCTATGATAGCCTCGTTCTCCCTAATTGAAGCGAGGTCATCGAGTTTCAGCTCAAGTTCTTTGACCCAGTCCTTTAGGCCACACTTCATATCTATGATGGCCTTACTCTCCCTAACAAGAGAGAGGTCATTGAGCTTCAGCTCAAGTTCCATGACTCGGTCCCTTAGATGCTGCAGGTCAGTACACTTTGTGCACATGTGGCTGTTCGGGAGACGTGAAGACTCCATGCCTTCCCACATGTGACACTGAGAGCAGAAAACTGCCCTCACACTCATCCTGCCTCCTTCTCTCACCTTAAAAGAGTAAAAAATAAACATATATTAAATTAAATATGACCACCTTACCTTAGTCCAGACACGCTTGTCCTCAGCCTCTGCTCGCCTTAGCCTCTCGAGCCAAAGCCTCAAAGACCAACTAGGCCACTCACTCACTGGGCTGCTCCTCATTGGCCACTTCTTTGACTTACCCACCTTTTATTGCCCTTGGCCAATTAACCCCATGACCTCTTGTAGCTCCTCCTCCTCTGTAGTGATCGCCTGAGCACTGAATCGTGGCCTCCTCCGACTCTCGCCCGAACCTGATGAAACTGACTTGAGAGTTTTATTCTGGGAGTTTATTTTGGGGTATTTTGGCTTAGACTGTAATGGTCTGAGTATAAATATCCATTGTTAGTATGTAGTTGCCAGAAAGACTTATGATTGGGTGTTGAGTTTATTGAGATAATTATATTATTGACAATTGTTAATAGATTTTGAGTTAAGCTTAACCCATCTGTTTATGTGTCTTTCAATTGCTGCTGGTGAGGCGTAACAAAACCTACTCCAAAACCATTACCCCCTTACATCCTTAACCCTCTATTTTTATTTCCTCTCTCAGAATTTTTTGAGTGTCCCTATTGTGTTCGCCTCAACCACTCCCCCCTTCAATGAATATCCTCTCTCTCTGTAAAGACCTTACCTCTAACATTTCTCTTCCACTCACCTTAAACATCTCTTCTCCACTCGTCTTTGGTATTTGCTATTGTAACTCCAGGTAAAAGGCCCTGGCTGTCCAGCCAATCTATGCTACAGGACAGAAAAACAGACCTTCAGGCCTTCATAATCTTAATTACCACCATTAAGTGACCTTTCATCCTTCAGTGCTCCCAAGAGAAAAAAAAAGCCTTGCTCTGTCAACCTTGCTTCATAATGCATGTTCTCCAATCCAGATAACATCCTGGTAAATCCCCTTTGCATCTTCTCTAATGTTTTACATCCCTCCTGTAATGGGGCAACCAAAACTGTATGCAATACTCCAAGTGTGGGGTAACTAGAGTTTCTAGAGCAGCAACATTACCTCATAACTCTTAAACACAATCCCCTGACCAACGAAGACCAGTACGCCACACACCCTCTTACCAACTTGTGTGACAACCTTGAAGGATCAATGGATCTGCAGCCCAAAATCCTTGAGTTCTTCAAACTGCGAAGAATCCTGCACTTCACCACATAGTCTATGGGACTGGTATCCTTCAATGTTCTCCACTTCAACAAGAATTAATTCCACTTACAGTATAATGGATTAGTCATCAAATCACTGTTATTTAATGGTCAAAAAACACATTTCCAAACTTGATGATAGTTAAATTGCACCTTGAGTCATTGACACAGAAATGGTGAGACAATTTGGATAATGATTTACCTTGGTGACACAACTGATAGCACTCTTGCCCCAGGGACTACAGCAGCAGTTCTCCACCTTTTTCTTTCCACCCACATCCCACTTTAAGTAATCCCTATGCCATTGATGCTCTGTGATTAGTATGGGATTGCTTAAGGTGGGATTGCTTAAGGTGGGATGTGAGTGGGATGGTTCAGAATCACTGCTCCAGACCCAATTGTTACTGAAATATTTTGCTTGAGAAAAATTGTCATTGGCCCATTTCCTTTGGAGCTCTGAAACCACGCGCATAACGAGTCAATGAGTGACGATTAAAACAGTGGTTTTTGAACTTTTCCTTCCCACCCACATCCCCCCTTACTAATCACAGAGCACCGATGGCATAGGGAATACATAAAATGGTCTGTGAGTGGAAAGAAAAAGGTTGAGAACCTATGGATTAGGGCATATCCTGACCCCAGTTGCCTTCTCTCCGTGAGTACATTTCCTTAGGGTACTCTCGCTTCCTCCCACCTCCCTAAAGAGTTTTATTGACCCCCTCCCTCCCCCACCCACCAAATATAATTCAGCGGCAAAATGAATTAAAAAGGGCATTGATGGGGGTGTGAGGGCAAATGCATTGAAGGTTCACGAGGAAAATAAGGAGACTGTGTTGAGGCTGTTGGGATTCAGCGTGGTCTGGAGACTGAAGCTGCTGGGATCTGAAGCCAAACACAATCCGCTGGAGGAAGTCAGCGGTTCAAGCACCAGGAGTGCGAGAGAAAGGAAGGCAGCCTTTCCGAGCCAAGACCCTTTATCAAGACCACTCTCCGTAACAGTGCAGCGCGAGACATCTACCATTCTTTCCTTCCCACTGGCCCTTTCAAACTATAGCACCTGGGTAGCCTTCCTGGGACCCAGGTGAGGTGACTGGGCCACATGTGCACCTTTCAAATAGCAGCCTAACCTACCTGTTCAATGGCCAACCCGCCAATTCAAGGGGGATCCCACCCCTGCAATGACATGGTGAGTGACGCATCCCCGCAGTCACAGGCCTGTTCCCAGAGCTCTTTCTGTTCCCTTTCAAGTTCCAGAGTTACCGGGTTGGCCATTTCCCCTTTCAAACAGGCGGAGGAGGGCACCTGGGTAAGTTCTACTGGGTTCCCTGACCTCCTCCGAGGTAGATCTGAGACCCGGGTGGGGGTTTGCCTCTTTCATAGCCCTGTACCTGGGTCTTCAACCTAGTAAATTGCCTGGTTGACTCCATGTTACAAAGCCATTCGAAATGGCCGACTGACGCTGCTCAGTCCACTGACAGTTCCTCCAGCAGCTTATGGGCCGAATGATATCAGTATCATAATAAAACTTGTAGAAAGGTCTTGCAGAAACGTGAAGAAGCCAATCCCATTCAGTTCGCACTAACTAAAGCACAGCTCTGCATTGTGTTTCCACGATTGAGTTTAGGAACCTCCAGCAGGTCTATTGGCGAGGACTCTAGTTACTTTGAGCAAAAACAAAAGCAAGAACACTTATTCTGCAGAAAATGAAAGAAAGAGAAGGTGGAAAACCATCTATTATTATTCCAGAAAGAAAGAGAGAGGAAGTGGAGTGGTTTTATAGCAAAGCGCTCATTTGTTTGAAGACAGCCCCAATACTGCTCTCTGAAATGTATCGGCAGTGTGTAGCAATCTGAAAAAATAGACTCACTTCTGTTGACACGTTGACCGAAGGGACGGTATTTAATCATCCTTCAGTCTGGCTGAACGCTTTGACAATCATTCAGAGATGTGTTCCATTACCTAACACTTAACTCCGATGGCTGGATGGCGGAGTCTCTCCACGACCCTGGAAGGACCAGAATCTGTTGCCGACTATTGACTGATTAAAACTGTAATATCGCACAATAAGAATGAAGTGGTAGGTGCTGGGGGGACCCTCTAAGGCGAGCGGTAAAGTATGCAGGAGTCCGCATGCTGATGGCAGGAGGGTTGAAGGGAGGACAGTGGGGTAGGGGTGAGGGAAGGGGAAGACGATTGACAGAAAGGATATCAACTCGGAAGATGCGGAATCTATATGGGTAGAACTGAGGAATAGCAAGGGGCGGAAAACGTTAGTGGGGGTGGTATATAGGCCTCCAAATAGTAGTGTAGAAGTGAGGGAAGGCATTAAAAGAGAAATTAGAGAAGCGTGCAATAAGGGAACAGCTGTCATCATGGGAGACTTCAATTTGCATATAGATTGGACTAGCCAAATTAGTAAAAATACTGAGGAGGAGGAATTCCATGAATGTTTACGGGACGGTTATCTAGACCAATATGTCGAGGAACCAACTCGGGAGCAGGCCATTTTAGATTGGTATTATGCAATGATTAGGGGCTAATCAACAATCTTGTTGTACGAGGCCCTTTGGGTAGGAGCGATCACAATATGATTGAATTCTCACTCGATATGGAGAGTGATGAAATTAAAACCGAGACTAAGGTCCTGAATTTAAATAAAGGGAATTATGATGGTATGAGACGGGAGTTGAGTAAGATTGATTGGGTGGTGTTTATGGGGGAGTTGACTCTGGATAGACAATGGAAAGCATTCACAGATCTAATGGAGAAATTGCAAAAATCGTTTATACCGGTTTGGCATAAAAATAAACCAAAAAAGGTGACTCATTCGTGGATAACAAGGGAAATTAGAGACAGCATTAGGTCCAAAGAGAGAGCATATCAATTGGCCAAAAAAAGTACCACAACCGAAGACTGGGAGCAGTTCAAGATGCACCAAAGGAGGACAAAGGGTTTAATCAAGAGAGCAAAAATAAATTACGAAAGTAAGCTTGCGGCAAATATAAAAACCGACTGCAAAAGCTTTTATAAATATGTCAAGAGGAAAAGATTGGTGAAATCCAGAGTAGATCCTTTGCAGTCGGAATCAGGGGAATATATAATGGGGAATAAGGAAATGGCAGACCAATTAAATTCTTACTTTAGTTCTGTTTTTACAAGAGAGGATACAAATAACCTCCCAAGGATGTTGGGAAACATAGAGACTAATGCAAGGGAGGAACTGAAAGAAATCAGTATCTCTAAGGGCATGGTCTTAGGGAAATTGATGGGATTGAAAGCAGATAAATCCCAAGGGCCTGATAATCTACATCCTAGGTTACTCAAGGAAGTGGCCATTCAGATAGCAGATGCTTTAAGAATTATTTTACAGAACTCGATAGACTCAGGATCAGTATCCATGGATTGGAGGGTAGCTAATGTTACCCCACTATTTAAAAAGGGGGGTAGAGAAAAAGCGGGAAATTATCGGCCGGTGAGCCTTACATCAGTAGTGGGAAAAATGATGGAATCCATTATTAAGGATGTAATAGCGGAGCATATGACTAGCAGAGAAGGGATCGGACGGAGTCAACATGGATTTACAAAAGGTAAATCGTGCTTGACAGATCTATTGGAATTCTTTGAGATGGTGACAGGTAAAATAGATGGGGGAAGTCAGCGGTTCAAGCACCAGGAGTGCGAGAGAAAGGAAGGCAGCCTTTCCGAGCCAAGACCCTTTATCAAGACCTGGACTTCCAAAAGGCCTTCGATAAGGTCCTGCATAAACGACTGGCTTACAAAATCAAGGCTCATGGGATTGGGGGAAAAGTATTGATGTGGATTGAGAACTGGCTGGCAGGTAGAAGACAGAGAGTTGGGATAAATGGCTCGTTTTCTGAGTGGCAGGCGGTGAGCAGTGGGGTACCACAGGGATCTGTACTGGGACCCCAGCTGTTCACAATTTACATTAATGATCTGGATGAGGGGATTGGATGTAATATCTCCAAATTTGCAGATGACACTAAGCTAGGAGGGGTTGTGTGCACGGAAGAGGGGGTCAGGAAGCTCCAGTGTGATTTGGATAAATTGAGGGACTGGGCAGATACATGGCAAATGCACTACAATGTGGATAAATGTGAGGTTATCCACTTTGGAAATACAAACCGGAGAGCAGATTACTATTTGAATGGCAATAGATCAAGAGATGGGGAAGTGCAGAGAGACCTAGGGGTACTTGTACATCAGTCTCTGAAGGCGAGCATGCAGGTACAGCAGGCGGTTAAAAAGGCAAATGGTATGTTGGCCTTCATATCAAGAGGGTTTGAGTATAGGAACAAGGATACCTTACTGCAGCTGTACAGGGCCTTGGTGAGACCCCACCTGGAGTATTGTGTGCAGTTTTGGTCACCTTATCTAAGGAAGGATGTTCTTGCAATGGAGGGAGTGCAGAGGCGATTCACCAGGCTGATACCTGGAATGGCAGGAATGACTTAGGAGGAAAGATTGCGCAAATTGGGATTGTACTCGCTGGAGTTTAGAAGATTGAGAGGGGATCTCATAGAGACATAAAATTCTGGCAGGACTGGACAGAGTGGATGCAGATGGGATGTTTCCAATAATGGGAAAATCCAGAACCCGGGGCCATGGTTTGAGGACAATTGGCAAACCATTTAGGACCGAGATGAGGAGGAATTTCTTTACCCAGAGGGTGGTGAATCTGTGGAATTCATTGCCACAGAGGGCAGTAGAGGCAGGTTCATTAAATCTATTTAAGAGTGAATTAGATATATTTCTTCAGTATAAGGGTATTAAAGGTTACGGTGAGAAGGCGGGGACGGGGTACTGAACTTTAAGATCAGCCATGATCTCGTTGAATGGAGGAGCAGGCTCGAAGGGTCGAATGACCTACTCTTGCTCCTATCTTCTATGTTTCTATGTTTCTAGGAGATCTGCTGAAAGCCAGGGCCCAGTCTGAGCCAAGGCTGTCAAACAAGGGAATGGAGTCTGAACGCCATGCCCGCCGCAAGACTGGGCTTCCCACATGATTCAATCATCCTCGTCACTGGCATTCTCTAGTATCCTGCCCTCATATTTAGTTTCTCTCTCCTACCCTTCTCCATTCTTCTCTCTCTTTCTCTCTCTCTCTCTCTCTCTCTCTCACACACACACACACACACACACACACACACTATCTCTCTCACACATAGACAGACACTCACATTCTCTCTCACACACAGACACTCATACACACACACACCCACACACATCCATATACACACATACTAACACACAGGAACACACACCCATACACACCCACATACACACACACTCACACACACAGACATACACCCACACACTATCTCTCTCACACAATCACAGACACACATACTCTATCTCTCTCACACATACACAGACACACACACTCTCTATCTCTCTCTCACACACACACCCACATACACACAGACACACACCACACACTCTCTCACACACACACCCACATACACACACACTCACACACACAGATGCACACCCACACACTCTCACACACCCACATACACACACACTCACACATACACAACATACTCTCCTTCACACCCACATACTCCCTACATTCTCACTCTCACTCTCTCTCTCTCTAAAACACTAAATTTCCCATTCTTCCTCTTACCCACTCCCCCACTATTGCATTATCACCCTTTCCTCTCATTCTCGCTCTCTTTTTCTTCCAATCATACATTGTCACTTACTGTCTCTCTCTCTCTTGCTCCCTCGTCCCCACTCTCGCTGTATCTCTCCCTCCCCTCAAGGATAACTTGTCTTGATTCCAACTTTGTGTGCTCTGACCTGTGGTAGTATCTGTTCTCTGGTTTCTGCATCTTTATAGAAACCACCAGATTCCCTATATGAAAGAAAACCTGAGACCAGTTTACATAATTTTCCAGTGGCAAACAAAGAAGACTTCAGATGCTGGTAAACTGGGGCGATATACAAGAAGCTGCAAGAACCCAACGGGTCAGGCAGCATCCATAGGAAGTCAACGTTATGGGCCAAAATCCTTCAACCAGTCCAGATGAAGGATCTGGGCCTGAAAGTTTGCCGACCAATGGCCTTCCTTCGATGCTACTTGACCCGTTGAATTTCTCCAGCACTTTGCGTTGCTGTCAGTTTCCCCTTGATAATTGCAATGGTTTGGAGATGCTCACCATCATGGAAAGGGCACATCACAGTCGTGAGAGGTGGAGGAAGTAAATCTGAACAACTGGCACGTTCTGCCCAGTGGAAAGGGAAGGGAGGCTTTCACCTCGAGCCCTCTTATAAAGAGTGCAATGAAGCCACACTGCAGTGTTTCCCTGGTGTGGTGATAATCTGCTCCCCCAGGTGCCCAACAAGAATCTTTCAATCAAGGTGCTGTTCCTTCATTCAGATAGGAACGACAGAGTTAGCAGTGCAGGTTCCCAGTGGGATGACCCACCATCCTGGGAATCTAGGCCTGCCTCTTAATTTGGTTAAGTTCAAGTTTATTGTCTTATGCATTGAGGTGCAGTGTGCAGAGTTGTTTTGTAACTAATCCAGACTAGGTCAGCCCTGCATCATCGGCTGAACGGCCTATAATATGCTGTAATGTTCTGTGTTCTATGTTCTAATCTAGTTGGTCATCTCATATAGCGTACAGCAGGTAAAACATAGTGCAGTGTGTTGGGTTGCAGAGGGAGAGGAGTTAGTACAGACTGATGTCACCAGTATTTTACTGATGTGATGCTTATTCAGGAGTATGATAACAGCAGGAAAGAAACTGTCCCTGTTCTGATGTGATTGGTCACCTATTGGGTATTGATAGCTTCACCTTCTCACGTTTTGGGTGTGTCCTGCTGTGAAGAATGGTTCTGCTCTTTCTCTTTTTCCCCATTTCCATTTCCGGTGCTCAAACACAATCACACCACAGTCTGGGCATATTGGACCAGGCTGACCTTTCCTCAGGCCACACATGACAAAGCAAGGTCCGGCAGGCAGTCAAAGCACCAGACTCGGTGTTCCCCGACCAATCCTACCAGGCTGCGAAAGAACTACATCTGAATATTTCAGGGGATGAGACAAAAATAATGGCCTCTTCCTTTGTGGAGTGACATGAAACATAAGAGCAACAATGCAGTAACCATTGGTATGAGGAATTATAGATTTACAATCTACATTAATTTATTTTCCGTGGAATAAAACCAGTGAAGGATTGAGACACATCGGAGTGGCTGGGACATATCTAGGATCTCGACCCAAAACGTCACTCCACAGATACTGCCTGAACCACTGAGTCTCTCCGGCAACTTGTTCCTTGAGACAGGTTTGTGGGCCATGAATTAACAACAAAATTGCAATAACAGAGCTGTTGAATTGATAAACAAATCTGTTCTACTTTGACAAGGGGCCTAGGCCTGAGATATCAGTTATTCTTTACTCCATATGGATGCTGTGTGACCTGCTGAGTTTCTCCAGCACCTTTATGTATCGCTCCACATATCTTGCCCCTCCGCTTCAAGGAAAGTGTTCCCTCACTCACTCCAAATCATGTACGATCTTGGTAGACATTGGATTCTACCACCCAATTCAATCGGCCTTATTGTTTAAAGCATGACGTTTCTTCTTTCTATTCTATTCAGAATAAAATCACTGAAAATTTCTTTAATGAAACCCAAGTGAAGTGGTAGTTCTGAATATGTCTTCTTTGCAGAATGTGGGTGTAGAGCTCGTCGAAAGAACCAAAGACTTGTTGATCCAAACCAAGGCTTTTATTAGCAAAAGACCGGAGCTCTTCACAGGTGGCCGACCAGTCCGGAATGATCCGACCTGGCTAGGGACACAACCCTTTAAGGCCCAAATAATAGGTGTGGCTTAGCTCTCAGCCAATCGCTGTAAGCACAGTCTAGATACAGTAACTATATACACTATGTACATTGGTGATAGATCTGTACTATCACAGTGGGGTGACGTTGGTCACCCAACAATCGCTTTGAGCGTTGAAAAATGTTTAAGGACACAACTGTTTTATATTACCTGCTTGTTACCATTAATCCAGGGACAAGTTTGTGCCCAGAAGTATCTTGTTGCTTCATTCAAATATAGTTAATAATCTTACACAATCTTTATTTATTTTCTCATTACGTTCAAGGGCATCTCACATTTCCTTCATACAATGTACCCAAAAATATCAAGATCAAAACAATGATATTTTTATTAATTATTGTCAGCATCAGGCAGTGGCATGTGGAGAATTCCTAAGAAATTCTCCATTCTTCCCAAGATTAATAGGGATGAAATGAAAATATGCATTTTTAATGGATTAAATATTTAATGCCACTGAAAGGCGTTGATTTCCTTCATCAGTTATTTCACTATCAGGAAAGAAATACCATTTATGACATTCATAAATGACTGATAAACAATGAGCAAAATGGAGAGGGGAAATCAGATTCCATTTGAATTAAGCACCTTCATTTGAAATTGCATAAGATCTTGCTTTTGCACTAATGCAGCATTGACGAAATACCTCTTCCTTTTAACATACTGTTTGGTCATTAAATTGTAGCATCAAAGAAAGTTTCTGTGGTAAGTTGGTTGCTGAGATGTTCTACATCAGAACTATATTTGTGATGCAATCACCAAGAAGGCTCGCCAGCGGCTACACTTTGTGAGGTGTCTGAGGAGATTCGGCATGTCATCGTAGACTCTCGTAACCTTCTACAGGTGTCCCGTGGAGAGCATTCTGGCTGGTTGCATCACTGCCTGGTATTGAGGCGCCAACTCTCAGGACAAGAATAAACTCAAGAGGGTTGTTAACTCGGCCTGCGACATCTCAGGTGCCAGGTTTCACTCTGTCAAGGACATCAACATGTCTTAAGAAAGCAGCCTCTATCCTCAAGGACCTCCACCACCCTCTTCACTCTGCTACCATCGGGGAAAAGGTACAGGAGCTTAAGGACGAGCACTCAGCGGCACAAGGAAAGTTTCTTCCCTGCTGCCATCAGATTCCTGAATGATCAATTGTTATTTTTATAGTAATATTGTAAGATACCTTATATGAATGTTGGCTCGATGACGCTGCAGCAAAACCACCAAATTTCAGGACATGTTCATGACAATAAATTCTCATTCTGATTCTGATAACCCACTCCAGTGTTCAACAAGGACTAAGGGGGTTGATGGGTCTATCTCCATGCTGATTCCATGACTCATGAATATGAACTTTTACTGCCTCCATAAGTGTTTTATAGCACGTTAATCCCATCTGAAATCAAAGTATAATTTCTTTTGTTGCATTTCATTAAGTGGATCACTTTTGATGCTGGATGAACGGTGAGGTCTGCCTAGAGTTTTGACTAGTTTTGGTAACGATTTCGAGGAAAGATGTTAAGCTGATGAGGGGGCAGAGAAGATTGATGAGGATGTTGTTGAGCCAGAGGGAGAGGTTGAGCAGGCTGGGGCTTTATTTCTTGGAGAGCTGGAGCATAAGGAGTGATTTCATTGAATTGTACAAAATCATGAGAATCTTTTAGCCAGAGTAGGGGAATCAGGTTTCAGCTGAACCTGAGGGGTAACTTTTTACATAAAGGAATTTCAACAGCCCCCACAGAATGTGTGGGGTGATGTTGAGTCAAAATGGCAACTGTGGCCTCAACCCAGCAACTTCCATTTGAAATGGAGATCAGAAGGGACGCTGACGCAGTCTGCTCCTGGGAGTCAGGTTCACACAGGGTGGGTCACAGGATTTTACAGCAGGAGAAATAGGCCCTCCAGCCCTATTGTTTGCCCATGCAGCCTATTGTTTGCCCAGGTTAATAGCCTGCCCCCCTGACCCCATATCCCTCTCCACCTTTCATCTCTATGCACTTCTCCAAATGTACTTGAACCATCACAACTGACCCGTCTATACCTTTTCCACCAGCAACTTGTTCCCTTTGCTCACCACCATCTCTGGGAAGTAGTGGCTTCTCAAGTCCCTATTAAATCTTTCAGACCCACCTCTACCGCCTTAAATCTTTGCCTTTGGGTTTTAGGTTCCCTGTCTGAGGGAAAAGGCTCTGACTATTTATCTCATCTATTCCCCCTCATTATTTTTAGATTTTAGATGACCCTATCCTGGGGTTAAAGGCTGTGACTATTTACCTTATCTATCCCCCTCATAATCTTAGGAAGTTCTGTATATTTCTGTCCACATAAGTACTGAAATAAGTCACACTTGGCTTTCCTTTTCAATTCACCCTTGGTTCCTCGAGCAGACTGGACTGATACAACCTGACACTAGATGGAGGCCGAGGTCTGCTTTCAAAGTGAACGTCAGTACCTTTTTATCACCTCATGGGGCCAGCAGGAGGAATAGAAGTGCCATCTCTGACCCCACCAAACTCACTCCATTGCATGGCTCTAGACCACCTCCCAACACCACTCCACCCAAAAAACAAACAAACTGCTATCCCATCTCACTATCTGGTCAGAATCCTTCCTGAGATTCTTTGAGAGATCTGGACTCTCCATATCCTAAATGGGGAAAACAATCAAATTCTGCAGAGGTTATTGGATAGTCTGCAGAGAGATAGTGGGCAGGTGGAGTACAATGTTGATTTATGTGAGGTCACCCACTGGGGAATGAACAATGAGAGATCAAACTATTATTTCATTGGTGAGAGAGATCTCAGCATGTTGTGGTGCAGAGGGGCCTGGGAGTGCAGGTGCAACAGTAAAATAAGACAGGAAATGGGATGTTGTCTTTCATTGCTTGAGCGATTGAATTTAAGAACAGGGTGGTCCTGCTGCATCTGTAGAGGGAACTGGTGAGGCCACATTTGGAGTACTGCACGCAGTTCTGGGTTCCTTTCTTGAAAAGGATATGCTGGCTTTAGAGGTGTTGCAGAGGAGGTTCTCCAGGCTGATTCCAGGAGTGAGGAGGTTAGCCTTTGAGGAGAGATTGAGACCTTGGGATGATATTTTGCTGAAATTCAGAAGAATGAGAGGGGATCATATAGAAGCATCTAAAATCATGGAAGATTTCTTCTCACCCTTCAAAATATACTGGATGTGCAGGCTAATTGGGTGTAAATTGGGTGGTATGGGCTTGTGGGCTGAAACATTCTGTTATAGTACTGTTTGTCTAAATAAACTAAACAAATAGTTAAAATAGAGGTAGTAAAGTAATTTCCTCTGGTAGGTGAGCTAGGGGGATATAGTGTCAAATTTTGGGGGAGTAGAAGACGAGGAGGAACTGCTTTTCCTGGACAGCCATATATCCGTCCAAGAATGCAATGGAGACCATCTTATTAAATCTATGTAAGACAAGAGTTAGATTGATTTTTGCATTGCCGGATTATTAAGGGCTATGGGGAGAAGGCAGGTAGGTGGAGTTGAACCCACGGTCAGATCAGCCGTGATCCTATGTTAGAGCAGCCTCGTTTGGCTGGATAGTTGACTCCTGCTCCTAAATTTTGACCTACTTATTATGCCTAATTATGATCAAGATTCATTTATTGGATATATTTGTTGGTCTAAGGCAATTGGCCAGGAGTCTCCCACATTAAATACACCCAACAATACCCCCTATTTGCTTCTATCTCTTCCTGACCATCCTTATTTGTGAATACAGTTTTCCTAATTTTGCTGCTTCCCCCAGGACAGTATTCAAAGACTTCCAATCACTGCTGAAGCATCAGTATTCCTACTCTGGGAAACTTGCCGAATACCCAATCTTTCCTGCATTCCTCCAGCCCGCCAGGTCTTCTTGTCTGCACTCTCAGTATCTCTCTCTTTCCAAAACTATTCTATCGTTCTTTTCAACCAGTTGAATCTATGGGCCAAAGAGCAGCACCCCAGCACAGTTATTAGGAATAGAGCTAATGCCTCTTGGCTCGAGCCACACCTCCTTCCGTTCTGGATGTTCTCCATGTGCCATTTGCCCAATGTCTCCAAGTTCTCCTGCTTGCCTTCACATCAAGGAGACATCCTGGGGTTGGTAGGTCAATTGGCTGCCCCTAGCATGCAGATGAGTTGTGGAATCTAGTTGGACGGGGCATGGGAAAAGTAAGAAGGAAGAAGGAAGAGTTAAATTTAAAAAGGAACGTCAATTGGGTCAGTTTTCAGGTCGTAGGTTAAACTTTCAGAAGAGTGAAATGTCCATTTTGAACTCTTCCTGCTCCCTTTTAAAATTGTTAAAGATTAATTTAACTATCTAGGCATTATTAGTATTAAAAAAATTATCAATTTGTTGAAGGAAAGTATCCTTACTTTATTGAATAAAGAAGTCCCTAACTCAATGGTCTCCTCTCTCAATGCCCTTAATTGGACGTGTTAATATTATCAAAATGAATATTTTGCCTAAATTCTTACATAATTTTCAAGCTGCACTAGTTTTTGTTCCTAAATCTTTTTTAAACTCATTAAATATTCTCATCTCTTCTTTTGTTTGGAAAAAAATTCCTTCAAAACACTAAAATAAATGGAGGTTTTGTAGCAGCAGCTACGATGAAGGAGACTAATGAACACCAAGTTGGAGGTTCCCAACGACCGTTTAATTCAAATTCCGCAGTGCGCAGGCAGTGACATCATCATGGCTGCCTGAGGTGCACGCTAGGATTAAGCCATGAAGCAAGGAGGTCCCCTGATGGCGCCGCTTTCTTGTGGCTACCCCCCTGTGGTGGTACTAGCGGGGCCGGTTCATCATGAGTACACAACCACCCCCCAGAACCGGCTTACGTGTTCCGCCGCTTGGGCTGAGCTGTTTGAACTGGTTGAATGAGGTCCAGGTGCGCCACCTTGAGGTGGTCTACCGTAAAAAGTTTGCTTTTACCCCCAATGTCCAATGTGAAGGTCTTGCTGGACCACTGCAGGACTTTGTATGGACCTTCATAAGGGCGCTGCAGGGGCGTAGTGTGTGAGCCACGCCAGACGACGATGAAATCGGCCGGATTCAGCTCTTTGGGCAATCAGGCTGATCAGGTGCGTAGGAGGTGGGATGGGGGGGTGGTGGGGTGGGCAGCAAGACAGGTTTGTTTCGGAGATCTGCCAACAGGGTCGGGTGGTCAGTTGTGGAGTCTGTTTCTGGGCTGAAGAACTCACCAGGTAGTGACAGTGGTGCGCTGTAAACCAAATTCGCGGTTGATACCTGCAGATCCTCCTTCGGAGCTGTCTTGATGCCGAGGAGGACCCAGGGCAACTTGTCTGCCCATCCGGGACCGGTGAGGAGGGCCATGAGGGTCGACTTTAGATGACTGTGAAATCGCTCCACCAGGCCATTAATTTGCACTTGATACGCCGTTATGTGATGGAGCTTGACCCCCAGCAGGTTCGCCAACTGTGTCCAGAGGGTGGACGTGAATTGGGCACCTCTGTCACTGGTGATGTGCGCCAGGACTCCGAACCTGGCGATCCAGTGAGCAAGCATGTTCCTGGCGCACGTTTTGGTGAAAATATCCTTGATGGGGATGGCTTCTTGCCATCTTGTGGTTCGGTCTACCACAGTCAGCAAGTAGTGTGACTCCCTAGACATCGGCAGGGGGCCCACGATATCAACGTGTATGTGCTGGAATCTTTTGACCACCGGGTCGAACTGTTGAATTGGGGACTTCGTATGCCGGTGGACCTTGGAGGTCCTTGCCATTTGGGCTACCTGCTTTGTGAGCCCATGCCACACAAACTGCGCTGCCACTATCCTCACCGATGTCTTGACCGAAGGGTGTGCTAGACATGGACCATGCTGAAGGCCCGCAACCTCCACTGTGGCAGAACTACCGGGCATGGTGAACAAATGGAAATGTCACAGAGCAGTGTGTCTGGGCTGTCCGGCAAATGGATGTTCTGGAGGCGGAACCCTGTAATGGTGGTACGGAGGGCCTGTGTTTCTGCGTCTTCCCTCTGTGCCTGCACCAACTGCACTGAGCCAGATGTCAGTGGTGAACTTTGCCAAGTAAGATAGGTGCCGCTGCTGGTGAGCGGGATTTGAATTAAATGGTAATTGAGAACCTCCAATGTGATGATATTGTCCATAGCGAGGGCTTGCATGAGCGGCTTGTAATCGGTGAACGCGGTGAACGCCCTGCCCTCCAGGAAGAACTGGAAGTGTCTGATGGCCAGGTACAGGGCCAGGAGCTCCCTGTTGAAGGTGCTGTACTTGAGTTCCGGGGGTCAGGGGTGCCTGCTGAAGAAGGCCAGCAGGCACCACTGGCTATCGACCCATTGCTCCAGCACATCCCCAATTGCCGTGGCTGAGGTGTCTACCGAGAGTGTGGTGTGGGCATCTGGGCGCAGGTGGGTCAATAGTGTGGCACTCTCCAGTGTGTCCTTTGTTGCTGCGAAGGCGCCCTCCGCCTCTTCCGACCAAACCAGGACTTTGTGTTTTGCAGCGATCATCGAGAATAACAGCCGCATGATGTGGGCTGCACAGGGGATAAACCAATGGTAAAAGTTCACCATACTGACAAACTCTTGCAGGCCCTTGAGGGTGATGGGTTTTGGAAACTGACGCATGGCCGCGTCTTTTTCTGGTGCCGAGCTGGTGTGTCTCAGGAACTGCAGCATCTGCTTGCTGAATTGGCACTTGGCTACATTGACTGTGAGGCCAAACTCTAGCAAAAGGGCAAACAGGGTGCAAGATGGACCTTGTGCTCCTCGTGGTCATGGCTGGCAATAAGAATGTCATCGAAGTATATGAACACAAAGTGCAGGTCCCTGCTAACTGCATCCATCAGGTCTGGGCCGCGTTTTTAAGTCCGAAGGGCATCGGCAAAAATTCAAACAGCCCAAACGGGGTGACGATCGCGATCTTACTGATGTTTTCAGGATGGACCAGGATCTGATGGTAGCCCCATGCAAGATCGACTTTCTTGAATGTGCAGGATGGGAATCCTGTCCAGCATAGTCGTGTTGTTCAGGCGCCGATAATCCCTGCAGTGTCGCCAGCCACTGGAAGACTTGGGGACCATGTGGAGAGGGGAGGCCCAGGGACTGGCGGACTGGCGGACGATCCCCAACTCCTGCAGGTGGGAGAACTCTTCTTTGGCCAGCTGTAGCTTCTTGGGAGATAGTCACCTGGCCTTGGCATGCAGCGGGGGGCCTTGCATGGTGATGTGGTGATAGACCCCATGTTAGGGCATGGCGGCAGTGAACTGCGGCTGCAGGATGGTGGGGAACTCGTCGGGTATGCTGGAATACTCATCCCTGGGAGTGGTGATGGCAGCTATCTCTGGCTTGCAGGCTTTGAGGTGGACTGAGTGGAAAGTGCGAGCATTGACTAGTCATCTGCCACCAGCAGGCCAGGTGCTCTGAGGAAGTCGGCCGCCAACAGCACAGTGCCTACTGAGGCCAGCACAAACATCCAGTGGAACTTGTCAATCCCAATCTGAATCTGCGCCTTGCGGGTGCCGAATGTTTTGATGGTGGAACCATTGGCTGCCTGCAGGGTGGGACCCTGTGCTCAAGTGCAGGTCTCGAGGGTGGTCAGGGGTAAGACTCTCAGTTCTGCTCTGCTGTCCACCAGGAAACGCCGGCTGGTGGACTTATCGGTCACATGCAGGAGGCGGTTCGCATACTCAGCTGCCGCAACCATCAACGGCGGCTGGCTGAGTAGTTTCCCTGAAAAGTACAGGGCTGCACTTACAAGCTTGAGCCCCCCAGTGTTGGTGGTAGAAGCACCAGGTGGAGTGGTGCTCCTCTGGCTTGTGCTTGTGGGGGGAAGGGTGTGACTGGCTGGGCCCTTGGTAGGTGACCTGGCTGAGGGTGGCTTCATTTTCCTTTTTGGTTTTCCAGAGGGTGTCTGCTCGGGCCACGACTCGCCGTGGGTCTGTGAAGTTCTTGTCCGCCAGCAGGAGCTGAATGTCTTCGGGCATCTGCTCCAAGAAGATCTGGTGGAACAAGAAGCAGGGCTTGTGATCCTATGCCAGCGCCAGCATCTTGTTCATCAGAGCCGACGGTGTTCTGTCTCCTAGTCCATCTAGATGCAGGAGTCCGGAGGAATGTTGTTGTGGGGAGAGACCGAATGTGCCAAGAAAGAGGTTATTGAGGGCAGGGTATTTACCATTGTCCACTGGGTTGTTGATGAGGTCATCCACGCTGGCCGAGAACGAGTACGCTCACGATGTGGTAAAATATCGTGGTATGTGAAGAAATGTTCCTGAAGCAAAACTGCACCTGCACGTGCCCGAACCATGTACGTGGGCGATGTGTCAAGAAGGGGGGCAGTTTCACTGTGACAGCATGGATCTCTGCGAGATCCATGCTGGGAGACCAGAAAAATGTCTGGACTTATCGGGGTCACCAATGTAGCGGCAGCTAGAATGAAGGAGACTAACGACTACCATGTTGGAGGTTCTCAATAAGCGTTTAATTCAAAACCCGCGCATGCCCCTTTAAAGTGAATGTGAACCCCTTTCCCGCATGGGCGGTGATGTCATCAGGCTGCCTGAGGCGCGTGCTGGGCTAAAGTCATGAGGCAAGGAGTTCCCCTGATAATCATATAACTATATAACTATATAACAATTTACAGAGCGGAAACAGGCCATGTCGGCCTTTCGAGTCCGCACCGGTTCACTTGAACAACTCCACTAGCTCAATCCTCTCGCTCTCCACCAATATCCCTGCAACCCCCTCACCTCCATGTACACAACCAACCTTTTCTTATATGACAGAAGGGACCCTGCCGTAATTATCTCATTCGGAAGAACATTCCATTCTGCCACCACTCTCTGAGTGAAGAAGCATCCTCTAATATTTCTCCTAAAGTTTTGCCCTCTTACCTTTAACTCATGCCCTCTTGTTCCAACCGTCCCTGCCCTCAGGGGAGTCTGTTTATGTCAAGACACTGCGCACACTGCACTCCACCTAAAAGCTCCTTTGCGCAGGCCCGAGGACATGTCCACGTCCTCCCCCTCCACGTCGAGCCTGCAGCTGACGTGGACATTTACCCCTCCATAAATCTTCGTCCGCGAAGCCAAGCCAAAGAAGATCTATTCCTTTCATAATTTTAATATGCATGCATGTATTTTCAACGTCATTACAACCTCTTCTAAGAAAGAGGGGTATACGCACGCACACACACAATTCTTGTTACTCAATAAAGTGGGACAATGGAGAGATCAGGTTTTTTTCAGGACTTCAGCAATGCAATAATTCAGAAAAGAGAGTTCGACGCAGTCAAGAGGCAACTCTGTGAAAAAAGCTTTAAGTACACGATGTTGTACCCAACAATGTTGAGAGTGAAAATCTCTGAAGGTAACAGAAGATACTTCAAATCATAAAAGGAGGTGGAAGAATTTATTCGACAAACATCCATCACACATCATCTTCAACCTGCTACCATCAGGAAGGAGCATCAAAATCACGAGAGCCAGGCTGGGAAATGGTGTCATCTTCTCGTGGCTGCCCCGCCACGCGGCGGTACAAGCGGGGCCGGTTCGCCACGAGTATGTGCACCGCCACAGTTTGACATTACCTAATTTTAGAATTTATCACTGGCAGATTTAGATCTATTACTATTTGGATCCATCCTGATGAATAAAACAATGCTTCAAGATGGATTGCCCTAAAGATAAGTCTCCTTTCGAATCTTGGAGCACCCTTGCCTTTTTTGGCTTCCAAGTTAACTGTTAATTTGGTCATCAGACACACTGAGAATTTGGTTTTGATTTAGAAAGCATTTTGGATACCACAGGTTAGCCCTATTCTACTCCTTTTTCCCACCTTCAGTCCAAGATATTGGTTATACTCAGTGGCTAAGCTTGATATTCAGTCTTTTCTACATCTATATATTGGCTTCTTCTGAACAATCACCTATTAAATTCAAAATTCAATCATTTTTTTTTTTGTTATTTACAAATTAGGAGCTTCTTAAATTCTTTTACGTCAAAGCTTCGCCAGGATTTAAATTTTAACCTTATTTGGGAAGTATATAATTTTAAACCTAAAGGATTACTTCTTCCCTTTATGAACTGCTCTCAAGATCTATGGATGGTTCCCTGGGTGGTATTAAGAAACTATGAGAACAAGACTTTCAACATTTGCCGAAACCACGTGGGATTCTATTCTGAAATGTGCTCACTCATCTTCTCTTTGTGTGAGGCTTTCATTAATTCAATATAAGGTAGTCCATCGGGCCCACTTTTCCAAGGTTCAGTTAGCTAAATTTTATCATAATATTTCCTCTAAATGTGATAAATGCATAACTGATGAAGGCACGTTGTATCATATGTTTTGGCTGTGTTCTTCTCTCTTTAATTACTGGCAATAGGTATTTCACACATTCTCGTTAGTTCTTAATATTAACTTGACCCCAGCCCTTTCTTTGGTATTTTTGCAGAGTGGGGCCAATGGATTTAATACTGACTGTTTCACCACCCCATGTTGTGGATTCTGCTTCCCTCATCACTAGAAGGGCCATTTTGCAGAGATGGGAAGATGCTGTCCCTCCCACTCATACTCAGTGGGTGTTGGATGCGATGGCATGTCTGTCTCTAGAAAAAAAATTAGATGTTCTACTACTGCAATGGATCTTAACTTTCTTTCACTTTGGGGTCCTTTTCTCAATTACTTCCAAAATTTGTAGATTATTCATCTCTACATTTTTTTTATGATCCCATAGATATTATTATTAGTGGTGGACTCCTGAGCTTGGCCAGTAGTTTAGAAATATATGTCTGTTTTTGTCTTTCCCTTTTTCCAATTAATAGCATGAGTTCATATGTACCTTGTTGATGCTTGTAACTCAATATTAATTTATTTTTCTTTCTTCTTTCTTTGGCTTGGCTTCGCGGACGAAGATTTATGGAGGGGGTAAAAAGTCCACGTCAGCTGCAGGCTCGTTTGTGGCTGACAAGTCCGATGCGGGACAGGCAGACACGGTTGCAGCAGTTGCAGGGGAAAATTGGTTGGTTGGGGTTGGGTGTTGGGTTTTTCCTCCTTTGCCTTTTGTCAGTGAGGTGGGCTCTGCGGTCTTCTTCAAAGGAGGTTGCTGCCCGCCAAACTGTGAGGCGCCAAGATGCACGGTTTGAGGCGTTATCAGCCCACTGGCGGTGGTCAATGTGGCAGGCACCAAGAGATTTCTTTAGGCAGTCCTTGTACCTTTTCTTTGGTGCACGTCTGTCACGGTGGCCAGTGGAGAGCTCGCCATATAACACGATCTTGGGTGAAGGCGATGGTCCTCCATTCTGGAGACGTGACCCATCCAGTGCAGCTGGATCTTCAGCAGCGTGGACTCGATGCTGTCGACCTCTGCCATCTCGAGTACTTCGACGTTAGGGATGAAAGCGCTCCAATGGATGTTGAGGATGAAGCGAAAACAATGCTGGTGGAAGCGTTCTAGGAGCCGTAGGTGGTGCCGGTAGAGGACCCATGAATCGGAGCCGAACAGGAGTGTGGGTATGACAACGGCTCTGTATACGCTTATCTTTGTGTGGTTTTTCAGTTGGTTGTTTTTCCAGACTCTTTTGTGTAGTCTTCCAAAGGCGCTATTTGCCTTGGCGAGTCTGTTGTCTATCTCATTGTCGATCCTTGCATCTTATTGTTATGAATATATGTATTTTTCATATGTTAAAATCAATAAAAAGATTGGAAAAGAAAGAAGAAAATGGATCTTGATGATTAGCGCTGACTTGACCTGACAAATGGGTTGTAAATTCATACATCACCTATCAAGTGTCAGATAATTTCCTGATTACTCTTAAGCTTAAAAAGAAAAAAAGGGGAAAATATTTTGCCAAAATAGTCATGCTACCCAGGTAGAGGTAAATAAGAAAATCTGTGGATGCTGGGGTCCAGTGGGTGCAGTACTGGAGAAATTCAGCAGGTTACACAGGAAGTGAAAGGCAGTCAATGTTTCAGGACTAAACCCTTTTTCAGGAACGTGGAAACTTAGAGAGATCCTGGAATAAATAAAGTGGAGGGAGGAGGAGGACAGGAGGGAGGGTGTGAAAGAGGGAGGAGCAGAGACTAACAGGTTATAGGTTGAATGTATAACGCTATCAATTAGACCAAACAGACCAGAAGTCGAGATTAATAGGCTTTACTCGCTATAAACTTACAGGCATATCTTTTATGCTGTTCGCCCCATTCCAAGGCAGTACTGCCTTCATTAGGAATCCTGGGGAGTTACAGTCTCAGGGGCGGGCCAGCCAGTATAATGCATGTACTACAGTGCTCCACCACAGAAGGGTGTAGGAGAAAGAAGCTGAGAAGGGATGGGGGTGAAGGCAGAGGACTAAGAAGGGTAGCTCTCTGATAGGAGAAGGAATGGGTCGGGAGCTGCAGGAATGAAGGGGTAGGGAAAGACAGAGACTGCGGGAGGGGGGTTATTGGAAATTGGACAAGTCAATATTTCTGCTGTTTGGTGATATGGTCTAGTGGGTGTTTTTTTTTCTTGAAAATAAAGCAATACAGTAGTATTGAGCTATTCTTAAAACAGTGTGAAATCTGTATCTAAAGTGTGGTCTAAGTTTGCACCAAATACATGATTTCTAAAGTGCTGTGGTATGACACTAAATTCTGGTATAACCTTGAAAAGCCAATGAAGATAGATGAATTATTGAATCAATTGTAATATGTTCCCATTTTTCAGTTGGAGAACTGGCTCAATCTATCAAATGGTTCAGTGCTTCAAGATGCTTCGGCAGTGACCTGTCCCACTGTACATCTCCTGACAATAAAGCTAATCTGTCAAACAGCTGGAAACATCCTAATGTTAGAGGTTTGTTGTGTGAGTTCATCACCTGGGGGTCCTTCTGAAACAACAGACATCGGATTCTCTATCTGCCATTAAACGTTGATTCTATCAAAATTACGACTTTGATTGACATTAAAATTTTGCTGTAGTTGAGACTTGTTAGTAATCCTTGGCACAATGTAAATGTCGAACAGAATATATTAATATGTTAACAATTCCTCGTGTTCAATAATTCCTGCACTCAGTATACTGGCTTACTTTGTAGAAGCAGAATATATGCTGTTTAAAGGATTTGAGTCTGAATTACACTTGATTCAGAGTTGAAGTTGTAGTTCAACCACATTAGACTGAGAGTTGTGATTAACGGGCTTTAATCACCTTAAGACATCAACACATCTCACACGTTGCTGGCTCAGTTCCAAGGAAGGGACTGAGGGAGGGGTTTGGGCATTATAGCCTTTATGGGGATATCCAGGAGGGAGGAGTCACAGGTTCAGGGGGGCAGGCCAGCTCGTACAGTACATACATCCATACAGTGGTGGCACCATAGAAGTGTTGTGAAATACTTGTGCAAAACACAAAAGTGCTGGAGCAGGTCACATAGCATCCAGAGGAAGAAAAGCCTGAGCCCTTCATCGGGAATCAGGAGAAACAGGTAGAAACCTGAATATAATGACAGGGGGAGAGAGTGAGGAAGTGGAGAGGAGGGAGGATTGGGAACGGGGACGAGCATAAGCTAATAGGCAGGAGGATTAATCGTTGTTTGATTTTTTTTAACTTTTGTTTAACTGAAATATGAATTTTGTTTGCAACACCAGGTTAGAGTCATAGAGTTACGCAGCACATTATGTGCAACACTGGGATGGCGTAATAGAGTTACGCAGCAGAGGTACAGATGGCCCTCTGCCCCACCTCATCTATGCCAAACCAATTATTGTCAATAGCAACCGAGAAGGGAACACCTTGCATTGTGTAAATGCGGTCCACATTTAAGAGCAGAAAACCAGTGGAAGGTATTCCCTTCTCGGTTGCTATTGACAATAATACTTTGCCTTTGATTTCTTGAATGACAGCCTTGCCTCAAGTTGCCTTGAGCAATTCTTGCAGCTTCCATTTGTGTTAACCGCTCAACACCCACATCCCACCTTACTAATCACAGAGCACCGATGGCACAGGGAAGACTTTAAGTGGGATGTGAGTGGAAACAAAAAGATTGGGAACACTGCTGTAACCACAATTCTACATTCCCAACCATGTGTGGTGGACTTTTGCCTTCCTACTCCCAGCCTTTAGTTATCAAGGATCAGTCTCCCTCTATTCAAGGACTCCGCTTAGACATCCTTTGAGGAAATTATGATCATTAGTTTATTTTTATACGCATTGTGCAATGTGGATATGCTCTGAAATTCTTAATTGGTGCAGCCAAACAGTTGTTTCCTGAAAAATAAACAGTAGATTACATCAAATTAAACAAAAAGAGATAAAAAGATAGACAATAATTATTTGCAGTTATCAGTGCAAAAAATTGTGTTAAAATATTGCAGAGAATCTTTTTTGTGGCATTAAAGTAGTCTATGATTGGTGAACAAGGTGGAGCTTAAAGTCAAATGGAAAGAAACTGCTCTTGAACTGAGATGTGCTGGATGTCTGCCCGAAGGTAGCAGTATGAAGGGATCATGACTTCCAAGACTGCTCCAATGTAAGGGCGGTTTGCACTATTGGAAAGACAGTTTATTTGTACGAGGATAACTGTGAATATTTATTATCTATCTGTTGAATTTATTTTCTTATTTTAATTTGATTATATATACTATTGCAGTTTTATTTACAAAGTGCATGTTTGGCACAAGTTAGAATCATCATCCATGTGTACATTGTATATGACAATAAACACATTAATATTATACCAATCTGATGAAAATTGCATTTAATTCTTCATGCATTCCCCCTCATCTCCCTCCACAGATTCTGCCACTTCCCTACATAGTGCAATGTATAGTGGCCAACCTGAGTGTCTTTAGGATGTGAGTGGAAGCTGGAACAATGTGTGGCAATTTATGTGGTCACTGGGAGAACCAGAGGCACCATCAGTGGTTAGCACTGGACCCAGGCAGCTGGAGCCATGAATCAGCAGCTCCACCCGCTGCATTAATTTGTTTGCCATTGTGCTGATACGATGGTGTGACAGAGTACATTGAGGTGTTTGGGAGATAAATTGGGAAATATTTGTTAGAGCAGGTCACACACTAACACTTTAAAACACAAAATTTTTGCAGGATCTTTTGCAAGAGGGCTCAGACTCATGATGGACTGTATTTGCAAAAGGCAACAAATGTAACAACAGGCAGTAGCAGCTTTGTCTGGAAAAGAGCATTTACTGTCTGGAAGGTCATGTGATCTTTGCAGACAGAGAACAGAAAAAAGAGGCTTTGCTTTCAGAGTGGGAGGGGATGAGAGAGAGAGAGGAGAGAGACACAGACATTAGTTCCAGAGGGACATGCTGGCAAGCTTTGGAAGACGGCCTTGTCAAAGGAGAGGACTGGCTGTCTGGTGTTTCCCTTGGAATAGATGAAACAGAAAGGAACTCTTTTGGTGACCTGAAGAAAGAGGTTATCATCTGGAGAACCATGAAGGGGGCAAGTTGTGGATGTCCTAGAACAAGAAAAACTCTCTCCCTGAAAACCAACAAGTACCCTTTTCATTGGTAACCATTTACCTATTAAGCACCAAAGCCTGGTGAACTTTATTAATGCTAACTTCTGAGCCCAGTACAAGAATTGCCTACAACCAGTGAGATTGGACTGTGAACCAAATAACTTTGCTGAACTTACACACACATTACACACACGTGTACTTAAAATTAGAAGGGGGTTAAGTAGGTTAAGTGAGTCAATAGACATAGGGTAAAGTTTGATTCTATTTTCATGTTTAATGATAATTAAAATCAGCTTTTGCTTAAGTTAGCCTTTGTCGAGGTGCATATCTATTGCTGCTTGGTTTTGGGGTCCTCTGGACTTGTAACAATGGGTAATATTGTTTCAGATGGGTGCTGGATTTCACCTGCTATGCTTCAATTCAAACAGAGTTGAAAGAAATAACAGCAGGCACTTCGTCTAACATCACAGACAGGAAATTATCAAAGACAAAATTAATGGGGGGCGTGGCAAGATGGCGTAAGGAACAGACGTGCCTTCCAGTCCTCTCCTGACTCTGAGTTATTGTTTTGTTTATAAGTGCCCGTTAAAATTCTTTAAAAAGTCCATAAATAGTAAGAGGTGCTGAATTAATATCTAATGGTACATTTGCTAAAAAAAAGTAAAAGAAAACGCCAACAGATCGTTAAAAAATTACACTTCCTGAAATTATCTGAGCCTACCTGTTTACAAGAAGCCAGGACTCAGCGTGGAATGGATCCAGGAGAAGAAGTGCAGGATTCAGCATTGGAACTTCGTTCTGTACCGGTAGGGCTCTTTAAAGATGACGCCCGACAGCCTTTGGAACAAAGGGCTGGCCAGGCGCGTGTATTTCAACTAACGCCCACTGTGAGTGCTGTCACTGAGAGTTTGACAGCTGATTCAGCTGGGACGCCACCAGTTGGAGAGTTAATGAGCCGACCTCCGATTGATATAGCGGTGGCGCTACGAAATGCACCACCAGTTATGACGGTTTCCCCAGGTTTAGATATAATGAACGCTTTTGATGAGATATGGCTTAAAGATAACCCTGACTATCAGCCTCCTGATATTGCTGAGGGGGCTGTGGCAGGGGTTTCTACACGGAGCCATACTGCAAGAAAGGCTGCTAAACCAAGGGAAGGGACAGAAGATCCTTTGGACTCTCAGAAACAGCAGGATCCTACTATGTCTGAATCTACCTTTGCTGATATGCTTATCAAGAATCTTGAATTTAAATTATATTCTTCAATGAAACAGCTAGGTAATTCTATGACCCACGTCTATTCCAAGCTTAATACATTGATGGATATTAATACTCAACAGATGGCTGACTATGGAGCTTTTAAACTTGAAACTAATGAAAGACTTGATATGTGTGATCAAGGTTTAGTTGACGTACAAGATCAATTGCAAGATGTAAACAAAGCAATTGAAACATTGCAGATTCAGAATAAAAATTTAGCAAAAAAGGTTGATTATTTGGAGAATCAATCTAGACGGAACAACGTAAAAATTGTTGGTTTGCCAGAAGACATAGAAGGGCCAGATCCAAGAAATTTTTTTACTGATTGGATTCCACGAGTGTTAGGACAAGACAAGTTCCCCGAAGTTTTAATATTGGAACGTGCTCATAGAGCTTTAGAAGGAAACCTTTTTCAGGACAGAATCCAAGACCTGTTCTGGTCCGTTGTTTAAACTACTGTGATAGAGAGACAATTTTACGTGTGGCTATTAGAAACGCACAGCAAAATAGATCTCCTTTGATGATTCAGAACAATCGTGTTTTTTTTAATCCGGATCTGAGTCAAGAAATTATGTTTCAACGACGTGAATTTAATTCCGTGAAAGAATTATTGTGGAAAAAAGGATATAAGGCAACATTTAGATACCCTGCGGTATTGAAGATTTTTCAGGATGGATATCAACCAAAGTTTTTTGATAATCCTAAAGAAGCTATGGACTTTGCTAAATCTTTACCGATTATGCAATTTCAGGAATGACGTAGTCCTCCATGGTCTCCAAAGAGAGTGGAGATACAAGATGGGAATCAGATTTCAAGTAGAAATGGAAGCAATGGTGGTCGAAGTGGCAAAGTTGATTAAAAAAAAACAAATCTTTTACTTTTTTTTGAGAAGATTTCAGATAATGATGATAGTTTAATACGAAATGGGAGTTGGGAGAGGGAACTGGGTGGGCATTATTTTCCAGAAGTCATCAGCTACGTGTGAGTTATCTCACACCCAGTATTTTGTGGGAGTTACCACATTGTGCGGTTTAAACAGGACGAGGTAGTTGACCTCTTGCCTGTTTTTTTTTCCTTAATTTTTGGGTTAAGGAGTGAAGTTTTTTTTCTATTACTTTTTTTAAATAATTTTTTTTCTTTTCTTTTTTTTGTTTTTGATTGTAGTTTTAAGAGGGAATAAAGGGAGGGGTTATTCCTTTTTTTCTCTTTTTTTGGGGTTTTTTTTCTCTTTTTCTTTTTTTCTTTCTTTTTTTGTTGTTGAGTTGTTGTAAGGAATGTCTAAATGGAAGTTTGCTTCTTTTAATGTCCAGGGTTTAAATAATCCTATTAAGCGTAAGAAAGTACTTGCTTACTTAAAAAAATTAAAAGTTGATGTGGCTTTTTTGCAGGAAACTCATTTAACAGATAAGGAACATTTGAAACTCAAACGTGAATGGGTTGGACAAGTTTTTTATACTTCATTTAATTCAAAGGCAAAAGGAGTGGCAATTTTGGTGCACAAGAATTTACCATTTCAGTTACAGAATGAAGAGAAAAATGGTGGAAGATTATTAAAATTGAACTATACAATTTTTAATGAAGCTTGGACTTTCCTTGATGTTTATGCTCCAAATGTTGAGGATACAGCTTTTGTTGTTGATATATCTTTATTACTTGGACAATCGAACTCTAATGTGATGATTGGGGGAGATTTGAACGTGGTGTTGGAGCCTTTATTGGACAAGTATCCAAGAGTAATTAAGAAATCTAAGATGGCAGTTTAAGTAACTAATATGATGTCAGATTTGAATTTAGTTGATATTTGGCGAAGATTTAATCCTATAGAGAAAGATTTTTCTTTTTATTCTTCGCGCCATAATTCTTTTTCTAGAATTGATTATTTTTTAATTTCAACACATTTGCAGGATAGGGTTATATCGGTGGATTATAAGGCAAGACTGATTTCGGACCATTTTTTAGAATATCAGAGTTCACAAAATGTTCAGAAAGCTCCAAGATGGAGATTTAATACTATGTTATTACAAAAACCAGAATTTATTAGTTATTTAAAACAACAAGTTGAAGTTTTTATTAGTAATAATACTAATTCTGTTTCTAGTCATTTTGTTTTATGGGATGCAATGAAAGCTTTTTTACGAGGTCAAATTATCAGTTATGCTTCTAAAGTAAAGAGAGAGAGAATTAAAGAGATTGAAGATTTAGAGAAAAAGATAACTGCTACTGAAAAAGAATTTCCAAAAAGCGCTACTGAAATGCAAAAGAATCGGTTAAATAATTTAAAATTTAAATATAATGAATTACAAACTTATCGGTTTGAATGTTTAATGAACCGAACTAAACATAAGTTTTATGAATGGGGTGAGAAAGCTCATAAAGTTTTGTCATGGCAGTTAAAAAAGGAACAATTATCTAGGATTATACCAGCAATTAGAAAGAAATCGGGTATTACTTTTAGCCGAAAGGAAATTAATGAGGAATTTTTTAATTTCTATAAAAAATTATATACTTTGGAATGTAAAGATGTAACTGAAGATGTTATAGATTCTTTTTTGAAAAATATTAAATTGCCACAATTGAATCAAGAAGACAGACAAGAGTTAGATAAATCCTTTACAGAAAATGAAATAGAAATGGCGATAAGAGATATGCCAAATGGAAAGGCACCTGGTGAAGATAGGTTTTCTATAGAGTTTTATAAAACTTTTTATCCTGATATATCTCTTATTTATAAGGATGTATTACAACAAATTTATAATACTTTTCAATTACCTGAGTCTTGCTCTAATGCAATAATTACAGTTATACCAAAAAAAGATAAAGATCCTTTACAGGTTTCTTCTTGTAGACCAATATCGCTGTTAAATGTAGATTATAAAATTGTAGCTAAAGTTATGGCTAATTGATTAGCTCAATATTTGCCTAAAATAATACATAGTGACCAAACGGGATTTATAAAAAATAGATATGTGTCAGATAACATTTTGCATTTAATAACTTTGATAAACAAATCTAAATCTCAGATGAATTATCCAATAGTGGTTTCACTGGATGCAGAGATAGTTTTTGATAGAGTGGAATGGAAGTTTTTGTTTAGAGTACTTGAGAAATTTTGTTTTGGTTCTTCATTTATTGGATTGATAAAGGCTTTATATAATAGTCTGAAGGCTAGAATTACTGTCAATGGGCGGATTTCAGAATCTTTTAATTTAACAAGGTCTACTAGATAAGGATGCCCATTGTCGCCTGCTTTATTCGCTATAGTTATTGAACCTTTGGCACAATTAATACGCCAAAACGAAAATGTTAAAGGTATGAGAGTTTTGAATGAGGAATAATTTATTTGCTGATGATGTTTTATTATATTTGGTGGATCCGGGTATTTCTTTACTAGCAATTCAAGAATGATTAGAAAATTATGGTCAATTATCTGGTTATAAAGTAAACTGGGCCAAAAGTGAAATTCTATCAATTTGTAAAGATAATTATTCAATATATAAAAGTATTACCAATTTGAAGTGGACTACACAAATTAAATATTTAGGAATTAATGTTAATACGGAATTTCAAGATTTATATTCAATTAATTATCTTCCTTTAATAAAAAGTATTAAATTAGATTTGATTAGGTGGAAGGATTTACCTTTGGGTTTATTAGGGAGGATTAATACTATAAAAATGAATATCTTTCCTCGAATACAATATTTGTTTCAATCAATTACTTATTTTTTAAACAAAAGTTTTTTAAAGGATTTATATAAAGCAATTAGAGACTTCTTATGGAAGGGAAAATTTCCGAGGGTAGCGATGAGAAAGTTGATGTGGGATTTCCAATTTGGAGGTTTAAGATTACCGAATTTTCAGCATTATTATGAAGCAGCTCAATTTAAATTTCTTAGTGCATTAATGAATATGGATGATCCGCCCAGTTGGGCAAAGGTAGAAATGGCAGTTATTTTAGAAAAATTTCCTCATGAGTTTTTGTTTTGATCGAATAAAAATTTATTACAAACTTATGATGTACCAATATTGAAGCATTTATTGAATCTATGGACAAGTAAACTTAACAAATTGGGGCTCAAAAATAAATGGTCTGGACGATTGCCATTATATAATAATCAACTTGTTTCTTTTACAGTCTCCAATATCACTTCGAAATAATGGGAAAGGAAGGGAATAAAAAACTTATCTGATTGTTTTTCTGAGGGATGTTTTTGTTCTTTTGATGAATTACAAAGGAAATTTGGTATTAGTGGAAATTCTGTATTTGTGTATTATCAATTAAGATCTTTTGTAAAACAGATATGTGGTCGTCATATGACCTTACTGCCTGATTCTAATTTTGAGGAATATGTATTTTCAATACCAAAAAAGGGATATATATCTGATTTGTATTGTATTTTGCAAGAAATTGAAAGTAAAAAAGATTGGGATAAAGATAAGTTGAAATGGGAAAAAGATTTAGGTTTTACAATAGCTGAAGAAGCCTGGATGGAAATTTGCCAGAATAGTATTTGGAAATTGATTAATGCTAGATTAGCGATGATTAATTATAATTTTATACATCAATTATATTTAACACCGGAGAAACTAAAAAAGTTTGGCCTTAGTAAGTCGGATTGCTGTTTTCGTTGTGACCAGACGGCTAATACTTTTTTGCACACTGTCTGGCTTTGTGATCGATTGCAACAGTTTTGGAAAGGTATTCAATCTATACTTAATAGTTTATATAATATCTGTCTTGTATTAGATCCTGATATATTTTTATTAGGGAATATGCAATCACTAATTGATTTAGGTTTAAAGGATTATCAGATTTCCTTTATTTATTTAGCTTTAGCTGTGGCCAAGAAATGTATAGCACTTACTTGGAAAGATAGAAATATCTTAACTTTAGATAGGTGGCATTTAGAGATGAAATCCTGTTTGACCATGGAAAGGATATCTTTTTCAATTCAGGATAGGATGTCTTTTTATAGGTTAAAGTGGACTCCGTTTGTTAAATATATGCATTTAAGTTTGCTTTAAATATGTTTTTAAGTGTGATATTTTAGTATTGATAACTTTTTTTTGTTAGTATCTTTACTTGTTATGTTTTATCTTTTTTTTTGTAAATGGGCTTTTTTTTCTTGTATATAATATTGTTCACTTTATTAACTCTTCACTCTTTATTTTGGGGGGGTTAGACTAATTCTAAGTTAGGTTATTAATGTTGTGTAATAATTATTGGGGGGGGGTAGTTTATTTAGTTTACCGATGTGGTACTGTAATTTTATTATCTTACTTTTATTCTTTTTAAATGTAATCTTCTATTTTATTCATGTTATAAAATCTTAAATAAAGTTTAAAAAAAAGACAAAATTAATTAACACTTGGAGAAGCAAGGATTAACCTTCAAACACCAACACAGATTAATGAAACTGCATGTCTGAAGAACATCTCTGAGTTCATTAATGAAACAAGAGAGATGCCTGTATGGTCATGTACTTTCTAAAGGGATTAGCAAAGTACTCTGTCTTTCATGTATTTTCATGTCTTTCTATGTATTGTAGATTTTTTTCAGATTTCAGATATATTGATAAAGTGGGTGAAGTACTTATTGGTGGTGCAAAACAACTGTACACAACAGACATATAAACAAAGAATGAAAACAAACTGACTGTGCAATACAGAGAAGAAAAAATAATAAATTGCTCACGTACGAGTCCTTAAATGAGTCTCTGATTGAGTTTGTCATTGAGGAGTCTGAGGATAGCAGCTGTTCCTGAACCTGGTGGTGTGAGTCTTGTGGCACCTTGACCTCTTTCCTGATGGCAGTAGGGTAGTGTGCAGCCTTGATGATTTCTGCTGATCTCTGATGGCAGTGTTCCCTGTAGATGGTGGGAGGGATTCTGTTATGTCCTGAGCTGTGCCCAGTAACTCTCAGAGGGCTTTACGCTCCGGGTTTGGTGTCCACATGCTAGACCATTATGTAGATGGTCACCACACTTTCCAGTGCACATCAGTAGAAATTTGCCAAGGTTTCTGATGCCATGCCAAATCTCTGCTAACACCTGAGGAAATAGAGGCACAGATGTGCTTTCTTCACGAAGCCATTAGTATGTTGGGTCCAGAAAAGTTCATCCGAGCTAGTCAATCCCATGAATTTAGATTTGCTCAACCTCTTCAACTCTGATCCCCCAATGATCACTGGATTATATAACTCTGGCTTTCCCTTCCTGAAATCAACAATCAGGTCCTTGGTTTTGGTGACATTAAGTAAGAGGTTGTTGTTGATGCACCATTCAGCCAAGTTTTCAATCTTCCTCCTGTGTGCTGACTCATCACCCATTTTTTTACACCCACTACAGTGAATTTGTAGAAGGTGTTGTTGTTGTTGTACCAAGCCACACAGTCGTAGGTGTAAAGTGAGTAGAGCAGGGGGCTAAGAGCACAGCCCTAAGGTGATGGAGATGGTGGACGAGAAGTTCTTACCAATCTTCACTAATTGTGGTCTGGAGTTGAGGCAATTCAGGACCCAATTACACAGTGGGGTGTTAACTCGCAGGTCTTGGAGTTTGTTGATCAATTTTGAGGGGATGATGGTGTTAAATGCTGAATTCTGGTCGATAAAGAGTATCCTGATATCTGCATCTTTGCTGCCCACATATTTCAGAGCTCTGTGTAGAGCCAGTGAGATGGCATCCACTATAGAGCTGTTGCTAAATTGGAATGGATCTATGTTGCGGCTCAGACAGGAGCTGATGTGCTTCAACACCAGCCTTTCAAAACACTTCACTGGTTTTTAAATTTTTTTTAATTTTTCACATTATGAACCATACTGACCAAAATACACACAAACAGTTCCCTCTTGAATATACACAGTGTCATTTTCTCCCCTTTCCCCCCCTCCCTTCCCTTCCTCCTTCACCCCCCTCCCCACCCACCCAAAGTTCAACATATATGATACATTAAACCCATTAAATAATGTCATCACACAATGAAAATAAACAAGAAAATTGTGTCATCTACTTTTACATACTGGGTCAGTTCATTTCGTCTTCTTCTCCTTCTGTCATTTTAGGTGGTGGAGGTCCGCGGCAGGACTTCTCTGTTGTGTTCCATGTACGGTTCCCAAATTTGTTCGAATACTATGATGTTATTTCTTAAATTATATATTATTTTTTTCCAATGGAATACATTTATTCATTTCTATGTACCATTGATGTATTCTCAGGCTATCTTCTGATTTACAGGTTGACATAATACATTTTTTTGCTACAGCTAAGGCTATCATAATAAATCTTATTTGTGCTCCATCCAAATCGAGTCCAAGTTCTTTATCTCTTATATTACTTAGAAGAAAGATCTCTGGATTTTTTGGTATGTTGCTTTTTGTGATTTTATTTAATACCTGGTTTAGATCTTCCCAAAACTTTTCCACTTTCTCACATGCCCAAATTGCATGTACTGTTGTTCCCGTTTCCTTCTTACAGGAAAAACATCTCTCTGATACTGTTGGGTCCCATTTATTTAACTTTTGGGGCCTGTGTAATCAATTATATTGTATCATGTGTAACCTCATGTTTATTGTATTTCTCATAGTTCCGGAGCATAGCTTTTCCCATGTTTCATTCTTTATCTTTATGTTTAGATCTTGTTCCCACTTTTGTTTGGGTTTACAGCTTGTTTCCTCATTCTCTTTCTCTTGCAGTTTGATGTACATGTTTGTAATAAATCTTTTAATTATCATTGTGTCTGTAATCACATGTTCAAAATTGCTTCCTTCTGGTAACCTCAGTCTGCTTCCCAATTTGTCCTTTAAGTAGGTTTTCAGTTGGTGGTATGCAAACATTGTACCGTGAGTTATACCATATTTGCACTTCATTTGTTCAAAAGATAATAATTTATTTCCCAAAAAACAATTTTCTATTATTTTGATCCCTTTTCTCTCCCATTCTCTAAAGGAAAGGTTATCTATTGTGAAAGGGATTAGTTGATTTTGTGTCAGTATTAATTTTGGTAGATGATAATTTGCTTTTTTCCTTTCTACGTGAATCTTCTTCCAAATGTTGAGCAGATGGTGCAGAACTGGTGAATTCCCATGTTGCACCAGCTTTTCATCCCACTTATATAGTATATGTTCAGGTACCTTCTCCCCTATTTTATCTAGCTCTAATCTGGTCCAATCTGGTTTTTCCCTTGTTTGATAAAAATCTGTTAGGTATCTTAATTGTGCTGCTCTATAATAATTCTTAAAGTTTGGTAGCTGTAAGTCCCCTTGTTTGTACCATTCTGTTAATTTATATAGCGCTATCCTCGGTTTCCCCCCTTTCCATAAGAATTTCCTTATTATTTTCTTTAGCTCCTTGAAGAATTTCTCTGTTAGGTGAATTAGTAATGATTGGAATAGGTATTGTTTCCTTGGGAAGATATTCATTTTAATGCAATTTACCCTTCCTATCAGTGTTAGCGGTAAATCTTTCCAATGTTCTAAGTTGTCCTCTAATTTGTTCATTAATGGCTGATAATTTAATTTGCATAGATGGCCTAGATTATTATCTAGTTGAATACCTAGGTATCAGATTGCTTGAGTTTGCCATTTAAATGGTGATTCTTTCTTAAACTTTGTGAAGTCCGCATTATTCATTGGCATCGCTTCACTTTTATTTGCATTGATCTTGTACCCCGATAGTTCTTCATATTCCTTTAATTTCTTATGTAATTCTTTTATTGATAATTCTGGTTCTGTTAAGTATACTATGATGTCATCTGCAAATAGACTGATTTTATATTCCTTCTCTTTTATTTTTATTCCTCTTATTTTATTTTCTGTTCTTATCAGTTCTGCCAGTGGTTCTATAGCTAATGCAAACAGTGAAGGAGATAGTGGACATCCCTGCCTAGTTGACCTGCTTAATTTAAATTGGTTTGATATATATCCATTTACTATCACCTTCGCCAATGGTCCCTTATATAATGCTTTAATCTAATTAATATATTTCTCTGGTAGGTTGAGCCTCTGTAGTACTTTGAATAAATAATTCCATTCTACTCTGTCAAAGGCTTTCTCTCCGTCTAAGGCAACCGCCACTGCGTCTTGTTTTCTTGTACAGCATGGATTAAATTAATGAACTTACAGACATTGTGCATTGTTCGTCTTTTCTTAATAAATCCAGTTTGATCTAGTTTTACTATTTTTGGTACACAGTTGGCCAATCTGTTTGCTAATAGTTTAGCTATTATCTTATAATCTGTGTTGAGTAGAGATATTGGTCTATACGATGCTGGTGTTAGTGGATCTTTCCCCATCTTTGGTATTACTGTAATTATTGCTGTTTTGCATGAATCCGGCATGTTTTGTGTTTCTTCTATCTGGTTCATTACTTCTAGGAGAGGAGGAATTAATAAGTCTTTAAATGTTTTATAGAATTCTATTGGGAGTCCATCCTCTCCTGGCGTTTTATTGTTTGGTAGTTTTTTTTAATATATTCTGTATTTCCTCTATTTCAAATGATTTATTAATTTGTTTTGCTCCTCTTCTTGCAATTTCAGTAGTTCAATTTTAGCTAGAAATTCATCTATCTTGTCTTCTTTCCCTTCGTTCTCAGTTCGATATATTTGCTCATAGAATTCCTTGAAGTTTTCATTGATCTCCGTTGGGTTATATGTAATTTGTTTGTCCTTTTCCTTGATGCCAATAACATTTTTTAGTTTGTTCTGTCTTAAGCTGCCAAGCTAGTATTTTGTGCGTTTTTTCTCCTAGCTCAAAATACTTCTGTTTTGTCTTCACTATGTTCTTCTCCACCTTGTACGTTTGTAGTGTTTCATATTTTATTTTTTTATCCCCCAATTCTCTTCTTTTTGTTGTACCTTCCCTTGTTGCTATTTCTTTTTCTGTACTTGCTATTTTTCTTTCCAGCTGTTCTATTTCCCGATTGTAGTCCTTCTTCATCTTAGTTGTGTAACTTATTATCTGCCCTCTGATAAATGCTTTCATTTTGCATGCCATAGTATAAATTTATCTTTCACTGATTCCGTATTTATTTCAAAGTCATTTTAATTTGTTGCTCAATGAATTCTCTAAAATCCTGTCTTTTAAGTAGCATGGAGTTTAATCTCCATCTATACATTCTTGGTGGGATGTCCTCCAGTTCTATTGCTAATAACAGGGGTGAGTGATCTGATAACAATCTAGCTTTATATTCCATTTTTCTAACTCTCCCTTGGATGTGGGGTGACAACAGGAACAGGTCTATCCTTGAGTATGTTTTATGTCTACCCGAATAATATGAGTATTCCTTCTCCTTTGGGTGTTGCCTCCTCAATATAACCAAAAGTTGTGTTTCCTGCATCGATTTAACCATAAATTTGGTTACTTTGTTCTTTCTGCTAGTCTTTTGTCCAGTTTTGTCCATCTTTGAGTCCAAATTAAGGTTAAAGTCCCCTCCTATCAGTATATTCCCCTGCATATCTGAAATCTTCAAAAAGATATCTTGCATAAATTTTTGATCCTCTTCATTGAGCAAATTCCAAAATTCTGAAGTGTGGTTTGCAATCCACACAGACCTGGCAGCTTTTGGCCATTTATCTGATCTCTTCAATGGAGTATGGCAGGTGGTGGGCTTTGATGGTGGAAGAACCTGATAACTCCAGGGTGGCAGAGATCATTGTGAAGGGCTTGTAAGCGGTCAATCTGTGTGTCGCACAGGTCCCACAGGATAGGGCATCAGATGGCTCATTGATTTCCCGGGCCGGTACAGGATATCGTAATTGTAGGTGGAAGGTTCAATCCTTCACCTCAATATCTTATTGTTCTTGGTGTTTTCCCACTGCTGGTCATTGAACATGAACACAACTACACGTTGGCCAGTTTGCAGGATAAATAATTTACCAGCCAGGTCGTGTCTCCCGTGCCTCTCTAATGGCCTGGGCCTCCTTCTCAACGGAGGAGTGTCGAATTTCGGGGCTCTGGAGGGTACAGGAAAAGAAAGCAACTGGTCTGTCCACCTGGTTAAGGGTGGCAGCCAGAGCGAAGTCCGAGGCATCGCTCTCCACCTGGAACGGGGTGGATTCATCCGTAGCGTGCATTGTGGCCTTGGCAACGTCTGTCATGATGTGGCTGAAGGCTGAACAAGTGTTAGGGAAAAAAAGGTGGGTTTATCGAGTGGGCGGGCCATGTCTGGATGGTTAGGGATTCACTGGGCATAGTAAGAGAAAAAGCCCAGGCACCTTTTCAGGGCCTTAAGGCTGTGGGGGAGGGGAAGTTCCAGGAATGGGTGATCGGAGTCTGGACCAAAGACTCCATTCTCTACAACTCTGCCCATAATGACAAGGCGGGATGAGCAAGATACGCTTTTGGGCCCTTATTGTACACGAGATTTAAGGAATTTGGCAGCGTGGAGGAATTTATGAAGGTTGGCATCATGGTTCTGCAGGTTGTGAACACAAATGGTGACATTGTCAAAATAGGGAATGTTGCCTGCAGCTCGTACTGGTTCACGATGCTGTCCATCTCCCACCGGAAGACCATTACTCCACTGGTGACTCTGAAGGGGACCCACAGGGACCCATCCGCCTCGAACCCAGTATATTGCCAGTCCTCTGGACAGTTAGGGAGCTGATGATAGGAGGATTTCAGGCCAACGGTAGAGAAGACCTGATATTGTGTGATTTGTTTCACCCTATCGGATATAAGGGGGCGAGGGTATGGGTCTAGTTATGTATGCTTAATAATCTTCTGACTGTGGTCGATGACCATCCTGTTCTTCTCCCCATTCATCACTACCACTACTTGTGCTCTCCAAGGGCTGATGCTGTTCTCAATTATCTCCTCATTAAGTAGATGCTACACCCCCACCCAAATAAAGGCCCTGTCTGTGGCATTGTACCATTTACTTTAGGTGGCAATGGGTTTACAGTCGGGGGTGAGATTGGGGAACAATGGTGGAGGGGTGATTTTAAGTGTGGGGAGTCTCCAGATTGTGCGTGATGAGCGACTGGGTTGCTGGCCATGTAAGATGGGTGAAGGGGGAGCACAGTTGGTGATGGGGCCCATCGAACTCCATCGTTACGCTTTTAAGGTGACATTGAAAATCAAGCCCCAGTAGCATGGCAGCACAGAGCCAAAAGTTTAAAGTCTTGATCGTCTGTACCTCGACCAATACACTACACAATAGCTATGTACATCTCCTGTACGTAACCTTGAGGCCAAGGAGACCTTTTGGTTTATTGGCCTTACCATGAGGGAGTAGCGCTGCACTGTGTCAGGATGGATGAAGCTTTCCTTGCTCCCACTGTCTAACAGGCAACTCATTACGTGGCTGTTTACCTGAATACCCATCATTGAGCTGATGAGCTGATGCGGGCTATCCTGGTCGACTGTGATGGACGCCAGTGTTGGATCGCTGTTTGGCGCTGTGGTGGAGAGATTGCGTGCTGATTCGGAGGACGGCAGTGCCCAAGATGGCAACTCACACTTTGCACTGCCACTTCCTTGCAATGGTGGCATTCAAGATGGTGGCCCCCAAGGTCTGCCTGCAGTGCTGTTGGGAAGGGGCTTGGTCTGCACACTTTAGCATAGTGTCCCTTCTTCCCGCAGCTGGAGCAGACCGTGTCTTTCGCTGGGTGGCAACGTTTCCTCGGGCGCTTGCCCAGACTGCAGAAGTAGCACTTCAGGTGCTTCCAGAGAACAGCAGCTGTGGTTGGGTCGCTGACGGAACCTGGCGATGGTGGTAGGAGGCGTTCGTGGAATACTGCCACTTTGGTCGGATCATTAGTGGAGGCAAGGGGGTGGAAGCACGTACCAAGATGGGGAAACCACGAGGCGGCTGCATTGTTGGGTGAGTAGGCCTTCATATCCCGGAGGGCCATTCCAGCGTACCTGCTTGCTCAACTGCTCTCTGCAGACTGAGCTCCTCTTGCTCCATTAATCTTTGGCGGATGTAATTCTACCTGATCCCTGCAACATAGGCATCCCTGATCAAGTCCTCCATGTCCACCACAGCTGTTACGGCCTTACATTCAAAGGCTTTTCCAAGGGTTTGCCCAGGAGGGACTCGGTGCTTGGTTCCCTGAGTCTCTGCCTTCGGGCACCAGCAGGTGCTTGGTGTAGACTTTGGTTAATCTTTCATAAATCATCTCCCTTTAGAATGCCCATGACGTCCTGATGCAATGTGACATCCCTGATCATCGAATACACCAGGGATGCGACTTGGGAGTGCAGTACCTGTAATTTGTCGGTCTCTGTCTGCACAGTGGCTGAAGATGCTTGCAGGATCACCTCGAAACAAAGTTGGTAGATACCTCAAGTGATGGAGGGTTGATTTCCAGTTCCTTTGATTTCAGGATCTGCTCCATTATAAAAACTCTAGCGAATAAAATTGATGCACCTTTAATTACTCCAAAAGACTGAGGTTGAACAAACTGATGGCTTTTATTTGCTAAAGAACAAAGGCACGTCCCTGCTGCTCGACTGTCTTGCACTGGGGAGGGGGCTGTGGAGCAGTCACCTTTATCCAGGACCCTGTGGGAGGGGCCATAGGTACGTCGGCCAAAGGGAGTGCCCAAACAGATAAATATCACACAGATATTAACACAGATTGATAGATCGGTCAGGTCTCAGCTCTTCACCAGAATCTCGCTTTGGTAGATACAGCTCTGATCCTGAGGTTACGCAGCATTATTGCATTACCAGCAATCTGAGATCGAACTCGACGCTGCTTGTCATTAGTGTGTTCATTCTCCTGTGATCCACATGGGTTTCTTGCCCATGCTCTGGTTTCCTCCCACCCTCCAAAGACTCACAGGGTGGGTTGGTTCGTTCGTTACTGTCTATAGGTGCCACGGGATGGTGGGCCAGAAGGGCCTGTTACTGTCCCGTATCTCCAAAGTTAATTAAAATAGAATTCCTGGTCAGACCAGAAATGGATACTAAGACCCAAGTGACTTCAAAGGGAAGGTGACAGGGAAGATGTATCATTTTATTTGAAAAGACTATGATTTCCTTTAATTCCAGTAGCTGAGACATTTGCAGATGGTTAACGTCCATGACACACTTGCAGCCAATAAAGATGGACATGGGTCTTTGTCGATGCTAAAGGCTCATCGACTCCTCACCATGTCATTGGCTGCAGTTCAGTGGCAATGGAGCAGAGGGTCAAGAGGAAAACAGACCTTCAGGACTGACTTGAGCATTGTCCTCCAAGCTAGGCCTCTTGTCATTGATTAAATTAGCAACATTTTAAAAGCACGAGTAATGTGGTAGTTAGCAGAATACTATTACAACTTTAGCGACCTGGGTTCGAATTGGCCACTGTCTACAAACACTGTTCTCCCTGTGACTGAGTGGGATTTCTCCAGGTGCTCTGATTTCCTCCCACATTCCAAAGACTTAAAGGTTTATTAGGTTAATTGGTCACATGGGCGCATTTGGGCTGCGTGAGATCTTGAAAAAGAGATGGAGCTACTGTAATGGCAGCGCAGCCGCTGGTGCGGGCCCATGGAGAGCAAGGGGAGGAGACACAGCACTCCTCCGCAGGGTCCTACAGCCCAGTCCATCTACCGATAGCTCTGTGAAGGCTTTAATGCCTGTTAAAAGGATCTGACTGTCGTTTATTTTAAAATCCTGGGAGTCTGGGCCCAAGATGGCGATGCCTAGGATCGACCACGAGTGGTTGCAGACTCCGTGGAATCAATGGACCGACACGGCACCAGAAAATAGGGAGGCCACTCGCATTTGAGAAGGTGACCATGGTGGCAGACTAGTGAGGGGCATCTGAGGTGAGGAACCCACAGGTGGAGGGGTTATTGGTGACTCGAGGCAAGGAACACACGCAGGCTACGGGCTGCTGGCAACCACAGTCAATGGACTCGCACCAGGCTGTGGACCACTGGAGACGGGCTGGAGCCTGGCTGAGATGTGAGAGGGTGCCTAGGCCACTGAGGGCTTCCTGATCGTGTGAGAAGTTTGCATATGGTTCTTGGCTTGTCGATGGTTCGGACTGAAGGCTGCGTGGCTGCAAAAGCTGCGGGAAACTGGAGGAAAATCCATGGAAACTCAATGACTTTGTGGGGACTCTTTGTTTCTCTTCCTCTGGCTATAAGGGGCACCTGGCAAATTCTGTTAATAGCAAACCTTCGTCTGCCTTATGGATATTTCATGACATGTTACATTTTCTGTTTTATAACATGACAATAAAAGAATCTTGATCGAGCTGGAAGGGCTTGTTACCATACTGTATATCTAAATTAAATTAAAAACATTGCATTTCATCTTCTAATTAGTGACTTAGACTGGTAGTGAGCAGTTTTCTGAACTTTTCTACCATTAAAGTTATCCAGTGCAATGGACAAGTTGCTCAAAAAACATGATTATTGTGCCAAATTGTTGCGAGTGGTCGAAGTTTAATTATAAAAGATTAAAAAGCTAGAAAATAATGGACCTGCTTAGCAGGTCAAGCTGTTTCTGTGGGAAGAGAAACAATTTAGGCCTGAGACTCTTCCTCAGAACAGAGAAGAAAAGAAATCAGCTGTCCAGGTGCAGGGAGGTATGAGGACAAGCTGTAAACCAGCCTCCGTGGTGAGTGTTCCCAGCTTTGTCAATTTTTATTTTCGACTTCCATCATCTGTAGCTTTGTTAATTTTTTTCTTTACTAACACCAAGATCAATTCTGGTATCAAGTGATCACTCCTTTTCTACATTACCGCTGGTGACCAAACGCCATGTAGATTACGCACCATCTCGGCAGGAAAGAGAGCAAACACTTTTATTAGCTCATAACTAAGGGTAGGGTTCAGCAGTGGTCTTCAGAAGGGTTCTGGGTTTAGGTGGGAAACCAGGGTTACATCTGGGCAGATGGAGGCGGGGCTGGGAGGTGGGGCCAGTTATTGGCACACCACCCTACCAGTGAATCCCAGTTCACTGCAGTGCTATATCCATTGGGAAAAAAATAATATATAATTTAAGAAACTACAAAGGTACCCCAATGACTTGGTGATGTACTGAAAGGAAGGTGCAAATTGATTTTTTAACTGAAGTCTTTACTTTTGTTTGGATCCTTTTTCTCTCCTTTAAGATGTTAAGGCAGATCAATGATAATTCACTGGAGCTCACTGAAACAGAGGGCAGCTCAATGAAATGCACATCTGGAAACTCATAACAAACAGGTATGGTCTACTCTTCTGCTGTTCACTAGCCATAATTATTTCTCCAATAACTTGCACCGTAAGGTTACTCCTTCTTCGAACATAGAAACCTACAGCATAGTACAGGCCCTTTAGCCCAAAGAGTTGAGCCCATTTAACAACCAACTCTAACAGGGGCGTTGAATTTCCCCACTGCCTAACCCTCCATTTTTCTCTGTTCCAAGGTCTCTGAAAGGATCCTATTACCTCTCCCACCATTGCCAGCAGCACCTTCCATGCCCCTGCCACTCTCCGTGTGAAGAATTTACTCACTCTCATATCCTCCACACCACCCCCAACCCCCCATATTCCTGTATTTCCTCCCAAGCACCTTATGCCCTTCGTGTTAGCATGAACGAAAAGCCTCTGACCATCCATTGCCTCTTATCTTGTACACCCTCATCAGTTCATCCCTCATCCTCTGTCACTCTAAGGAGAAAAGACCAGGTTCATTCAACCTATCGTCATAAGACATGCTTTCCAATCCAGACAGCATCCTTATCAATCTCCTCTGCACATTCTCTATAGCATCCACATCCTTCCAGTAGTGAAGTGACCAGAACTAAATGTAATATTCCAAGGGGATGTAACTAAGGTCTTATATACAGCTCTTGTACTCAATCTTACTGTTAATGAAAGCCAACCCAGAATAAGCCTTTGAGTACCCTGTGCATGCAGACCCCAAGATCTTTCAGTTCTTCCACAGTGATCCCATTGAATTCTACCTTCAGATTTGATCATCCGAAATGAACCACTTCACACTTTTCTCGGTTAAATTCCATCTGGCACTTTACATCCTATTAATGTCCTTCTGTAACCTCTGGCAACCCTCCAGATTATCCACAACTCTGCCAACCTCATGTCAACTGCAAACTTACTATTCCTCCTTTCCACTTCCTTGTGCAGGTCATCTATAAAAGTCATTAAAAGGAGGGATGCCCAAAGAGATCCATGCAGAGCACCACTGGTGACCAAACTCCATGTAGATTACGCACCATCTACAACCACCCTCTACCTTCAGTGGACACCATTCGTATCAACACAGCAAGCCCTCGGGAGGAGTCACATGATGGAGTAGTGGCCGGACGGTGAACTCCAGCCCTCTCCAGAAAAGTTGGGAAAAACAAGAGAAAATACAAAGGCACAGAAATAAAAGTTAAAGAAAAGTGAGTATAAAGGTGAAAAGAAGATGGCGACAAAAAAAGAAAAATCAAAATCAACGGTAAGAAGAGAGGAAGAGAAGACAACGGAGGAAGAAGGAGAAGGCCATACCTGTCCGAAGAGGCCCGCTGTGGAGAGAGAAGCCCGCTTCCTCAGGTCGGTAGAAATAGGACTACAAAAATGGCTCGCAGAGCCGAGTAAAAGTGCGCAACCGCGCATGAAAAAAAACACACCGACGGGAGGGGGGACCAGCTGGGGAGTCGATCTCCACAGCCGGCAACGACAGCTGCAGAACACCTGCAGCAAGAAGAGACCACAGAAGACAATGAAAACAAGAAAGAAGAGAAGAAAAGGGCAACAAAGAAACAACAGATGGCCAACCCAGAGGAAGAAGAAGAGGAAGAGTACAGTGAAATAGAAGAAGGGAAAGGCAAGGTAAAGGATATACTTTCTCTTGTTAGAGGATACATGGAGTCATTTAAAGAATGGCAAACACAGGAATTTAATGATTTAAGAAGAAGAATAAACAACACAGAAGAGAAAGTGAATAAAATAGATATGACCTTAACAGAAATGGGAAAGAAAATGGACAAGATGGAAGAGCGGGCAGTAGCAGCAGAAATGGAGGTAGAAGACTTAAAAAAGAAATTGGAGGAATCTAATAAAAAAACTAAAGAGACACAAGAACTACTAGCTCAAAAAATAGATATAATAGAAAATTATAACAGAAGAAATAACATAAAGATAGTGGGCCTTAAGGAAGATGAAGAAGGCAAGAATATGAGGGAGTTTATAAAAGATTGGATCCCTAAGACCCTAGGATGTCCAGAACTACAGCAAGAAATGGAAATAGAAAGGGCACATAGAGCATTGGCCTCTAAACCACAACCACAACAAAAACCAAGATCTATTTTAGTAAAATTCCTAAGATATACTACAAGAGAAAAGGTATTGGAGAAGACAATGGAAAAAGTAAGAGAGGGCAACAAACCACTGGAGTATAAAGGGCAAAAAATCTTCATTTATCCAGATATAAGTTTTGAACTCCTAAAGAAGAGAAAAGAGTTCAATACAGCAAAGGCGATTTTATGGAAGAAAGGGTATAAATTTATACTAAAGCATCCAGCGGTATTGAAAATATTTATTCCAGGACAACAAAACAGACTATTCTCGGATCCAGAAGAAGCACGAAAATTTGCAGAACAATTACAAAAATAGACTGAGGGATGAAGACGGGTAAGGAGAGTAAAAATGATCACGATTGATATGTATATGGGTAAAGACAAAAATAGACTGAGGGATGAAGACGGGTCATGAGAGTAAAAATGATCACGATTGATATGTATGCGGGTAAAGAGGTATAAGAGTGAATAGAGACAATGTGCATACGCGAATGTATCTGTACTTAGAGGAAAATATAGATAGTATAGACAAGAATTAATAAGGGAAGGTAATGGAATAGAGAGAATAAGGAGGGAATTAAAAGAGTGACCTTTGTGACATATGAAAAGTGAAATCTTTTCTGGGGGGGACTGGGTGGGGGGAAATAGCGGTCACTGCAAAATCAGTTGACGCTTGCGAGTGGATTCGCAAACCCAAATGGAGAGGGGAGATGTGGTTGTCCGACAAGGGATAAAGGACAACTCAGGTGGGGAAGGGGAGATTGGGGGTAAAGAAGATATAAATAGGAGAATAAGGAAAATGTTGGATGTTGTAGGAATGTTGTCTTATAAAGAGTTGAAAATAAGAAAACAGAAATGGAAAAGGAGGAAAGGTAATGATGGAAAAACGGAAAGAGAAGATAAACAAAATATAAAAGGGCTATGCTGAACTATATGACTTTAAATATTAATGGAATACATAACCAAATTAAAAGGAAGAAACTACTAAATTTACTGAAAAAGGAAAAAAATTGATATAGCATTTGTCCAAGAAACACACTTAACTGAATTGGAGCACAAGAAATTAAAGAGAGATTGGGTAGGACATGTAACACCAGCATCGTATAATTCAAAAGCAAGAGGAGTGGCTATATTAATTAGTAAAAATGTGCCATTTAAAATAGAAGAGGAAATAATAGATCCAGCAGGGAGATATGTTATGATAAAATGTCAGATATATTCGGAGTTTTGGAATCTACTTAATATATATTCACCTAACGAAGAAGATCAAAAGTTTATACAAGATATCTTTTTGAAGGTAGCTAATATGCAAGGGAACATTCTAATAGGAGGGGATTTCAACCTGAATTTGGATCCAAATATGGATAAAACGGGGAAAAAAATTAACAGGAAGAACAAAGTAACCAAATATATAATTAAATCAATGCAAGAAATGAAACTTTTGGATATATGGAGGAAACAAAACCCAAAAGAAAAGGAATACTCATACTACTCGGCTAGACATAAAACATACTCAAGAATAGACCTATTTTTGTTATCAGCTAGTATGCAGGATAGAGTAAGAAAAACAGAATATAAAGCGAGAATGCTATCGGACCATTCACCCTTAATATTGACAGTAAAGCTAGAGGACATCCCTCCAAGAATGTATAGATGGAGATTAAACCCCATGCTACTTAAAAGACAGGATTTTAGAGAATTTATTGAAAAACAATTAAAAATGTATTTTGAAGTAAATACGGAATCAGTGGAAGATAAGTTTATACTATGGGACGCAATGAAAGCATTCATTAGAGGGCAAATAATAAGTTATGTAACCAAGATGAAGAAGGACTATAATCAGGAAACAGAGCAGTTGGAAAGGGAAATAGTAAACATAGAAAAAAAATTAGCAATGAAGGAAGATACAACTAAAAGAAGAGAATTGGCGGATAAAAAAATAAAATATGAAACACTACAAACATATAAGGTAGAGAAGAATATAATGAAGACAAAACAGAAATATTATGAACTAGGTGAAAAAACGCATAAAAACCTAGCATGGCAGCTTAAGACAGAGCAAGCTAAGAAAATGGTATTGGCATCAAGGAAAAAAGACAAACAAATTACATATAATCCAAAATAAATTAAGGAAAACTTTAGAGAATTCTATGAACAATTATACTGAACTGAAAATGAAGGGAAAGAAGGGAAAATAGATGAATTTTTGACTAAAATTGAACTACCAAAACTACAAATAGAGGAACAAAATAAATTAACAGAACTATTTGGAACAGTAGAAATACAAGAGATAATAAAAAAAATTACCAAATAATAAGACACCAGGAGAGGATGGATTTCCAATAGAATTCTACAAAACATTTAAAGACTTATTAATACCGCCCCTCCTGGATGTAATCAACCAGATTGATGAGACACAAAACTTACCAGATTCATGTAAAACAGCAATAATTACAGTAATACTAAAACAAGGGAAAGATCCACTCTCACCAGCGTCATATAGACCAATATCTTTGCTAAACACAGATTATAAGATAATAGCTAAACTATTAGCAAACAGATTAGCAGAACAGGTACCGAAAATGGTAAATTTAGACCAAACTGGATTTATCAAAAAAAGACGCACAACAGACAATATTTGTAAATTTATTAAATTAATTTATGCAGTAGAAGGAAATAAAGCACCTACAGTAGCAGTTACTTTAGACGCAGAGAAGGCCTTCGACAGAGTAGAATGGAATTATTTGTTCAAAGTATTGCAAAAATTCAGTTTACCGGAGAAGTATATTAATTGGATTAAAGCATTATATAAGGGACCGTTAGCGAAAGTGACAGTAAATGGACATGTATCAAAGCAATTTAACTTAAGCAGGTCAACGCGGCAGGGATGCCCACTATCACCTTTATTGTTTGCGCTAGCTATAGAACCACTAGCAGAATTGATAAGAATAGATAATAATATAAAAGGAATAAAAATAAAAGACAGGGAATATAAAATCAGTCTATTTGTGGATGATGTTATAGTGTACTTAACAGAACCAGAACTATCAATAAAAGAATTATATAAGAAATTGAAGGAATATGGAGAAGTGTCGGGTTACAAGATAAACGTAAATAAAAGTGAAGCAATGCCTATGAATAATGCGGATTTCTCAAAATTTAAGAAGGAATATCCATTCAGATGGAAAATGCAGGCAATAAGATACCTAGGTGTACAAATAAACAAAAATCTAGGCCAATTATATAAACTCAATTACAATCCACTAATGAAAAAATTACAGGACGATTTAGAGCATTGGAAAGATCTACCACTAACACTGATAGGAAGGATAAACTGTATTAAAATGAACATTTTTCCAAGGATATTATACTTATTTCAGGCATTTCCAATACAACTGACAGAAAAATTCTTCAAAGAGTTAAAGAAAATAATAAGGAATTTTTTATGGAGAGTGGGGAAACCGAGGATAGCACTAGATAAATTAACAGAATGGTATAAACAAGGAGGCTTACAATTGCCAAACTTCAAAAATTATTATAGAGCCGCACAATTAAGATACCTATCAGATTTTTATCAAACAAGGGAAAAACCAGACTGGACGAGATTAGAATTAGATAAAATAGGGGAAAAGATACCTGAACACATATTATATAAATGGGACGAAAAATTGGTACAACATAGAACTTCTCCAGTATTACATCATCTCCTCAATATTTGGAAGAAGATTCATGTAGAAAGAAATAAAAAAATTATCAATTACCAAAACTAATATTGACGCAAAATAAGCTACTCCCTTTTACAATAGATAACCTTTCCTTTAGAGAATGGGAAAAAAGGGATTAAAAGAATAGAAAATTGATTTTCAGGAAGTAGATTCTTATCCTTTGAACAAATGAGAGATAAGTACAATATAACTGGAGATACAGTGCTGGCATATTACCAACTGAGATCCTACTTGAAAGATGAATTAGGAAGCAATTTGAGTTTACCAGAGGGAAGTAACCTTGAATATGTGATTACAGATACAATGTTAATCAAAAGATTTATAACAAATATGTATATTAAACTGCAAGAAAAGGAGAATGAGGAAACAAATGGTAAAGCTAAACAAAAATGGGAACAAGATTTAAATATAAAGATAAAAAAGGAAACATGGGAGAAATTATGTTCTGGAACGATGAGAAATACAATAAATACGAGGCTACGTATGATACAATATAATTGGTTACACAGACTATACATTACACTGCAAAAGTTAAATAAATGGGACCCAACAGTATCTGATAGATGTTTTCAATGTAAAAAAGAAATGGGAACAACAATTCATGCAATCTGGACATGTGAGAGAGTAGAAAAATTTTGGGATGATCTCAATCAGATATTAAATAAAATAACAGAAAACAATATACCAAAGAATCCAGAGATCTTTCTCCTAAGTAACATAAAAAACAAAGAATTTGGTATTGATTTGGAGGATGCACAAAAAAGATTTGTTAAGATAGCCCTAGCCGTAGCAAAAAAATGTATTATGTCAACCTGGAAATTGGAAGATAATTTGAAAATACAACAATGGTATATAGAAATGAATAAATGTTATCCATTAGAAAAAATAACATATAGTTTAAGAAATAATATTGAAATATTCGAACAAGTATGGGAGCCTTACATTAAATACAATAGCGAAAACCTATCGGGGACAAACATTACCTTAGTTGATGGAAGGAGAAGGAAAGAAAAGAATGGACTCAGTAGAATTTCTGGTGTATTTTTGTTGAATGACAACATTGTCTGACTGGTTTAATGCAACCTAGATTGTATACCTAAAATGGATGAGGGGGGGTGTGGGGGGGGTGGCTTGGGAGGAGGGGGGGGGGAGAAAAAGTCACTGTATATGTGTGAAAAAGAAAAAGTGTATATCATGGCTAATGTGATTTATGGTGTGAAAAATAAAAAATTTAAAAAAAAACACAGCAAGCCCTCTCTGGATTTTATTCCTCTCTACTTTTTGATTGAGCCTTATCATATTACTGAAATTCATACAGTTACGAGCCCAGAGGACCCAAAACCCAGCAGCAATAGATATTCACCAGGACAAATGGTCACTTAAACAAAAGTTGCTTTTATCTTTAAACATGAAATTAGAATCAAACTTTAACTTATCACTAATTTACTTATCCTAACATAACCCCCTTCTAATTCTAAATGCACATGTGTGCAATGTATGTGCAAGTTCAGAAAAGTTCTTTGGTTCACAGTCTAATCTCACTTCTCATTGCTCCAAGTTCACTGGTTGAAGGAAATTCTTATACTGTGCACAGAATTTAACATTTATAAAGTTCACCAGGCTTTGGTGCTTGAAAGGAAAATGGTTACCGCTCAGGAAGGTTCTTGCTGGTTTTCAGAGATAGATTTGTTGTTCCAGGACATCCACAACTGATGAACTTCCATCAGCCACTCCAGTGTCTTACTGACAAAACTTGTCCCGTCAGGGTCCTCCAGATGATAACCTTTCTTTTGGGTTACTACAGAATTCCGTTCTGTTTCTCTTATTTCCAAGTGAAACATTGGACAGCCAATCCTCTCCTCTTGCATGAACCATAAGGGCTTTGACCAGGCCGTCTTCCAAAATGGGGCTTTTTGCCACCTTGTCCTGTTCCAGTTCCAGCTGCTCTTGCTAGCTGCAACACTGTACAAGTTCTCTCTCTCTCTCTCTCTCTCTCTCTCTCTCACTCCCCCCTCCTCCCCTCTCTCTCTCTCTCTCTCTCTCTCCCTCCCTCCCCCTCTCTCTCTCTCTCTCTCTCTCCCTCCCTCCCTCTCTCTCTCTCTCCCTCTCTCTCTCTCCCTCACTCCCCCCTCCCCCTCTCTCTCTCCCTCCCTCTCTCTCTTTCTCTCTCCCTCTCTCTCTCCCTGTCTCTCTGTCTCTCTCTCCTCTCTGTCTCTCTCTCTCTGTCTCTCTCTCTCTCTGTCTCTCTCCCTCACTCCCCCCTCCCCCCTCTCTCTCTCTCTCTCTCTCTCTCTCTCTCTCTCCCTCACTCCCCCCTCCCCCCTCTCTCTCTCTCTCTCCCTCTCTCTCTCTCTGTCTCTCTGTCGCTCTCTCTCTCTCTCTGTCTCTCTGTCTCTGTCTCTCTCTCTCTCTCTCTCTCTCTCTCTCTCGGCATTTTCAAGCAGGCAAAACACCCGACTGTAACGGTGGAGGTTCTCCGCCCTTATGCCTCTCTGAATGTGTCGTGCCCGACTCCGAGGCACCGATTCTGATCCTTCTCGGGGAAGATAATCAGTGGAGCGCTGCACTCCGCTGCCCCACATGAATGTACAGCCTCTGCAAGTGGCTGGTTAGGGATGGGCTGATGATGCCATCAGGTCACGACCCATCTCCCCACCTACACCTCTCCCTCCATGACCCCCTCAAATCAGGGGCGACAGGCGGGAGCCGTCAGGGCAGCGATGTGCGCTGTGACAGCCTCATCAGTCCGCTTCGGCCTTTGGGGCCTCACTCTGTACCTCAAAACATGGCAGATCAATGGCCATCTTCCCTACCCATAGTCCCCCACACAGATGGAACCGCTCTGTGTTTCCCAGAACAGTTCCAGCTGTGTGGGGGATTATTGGTAGTGAAAATGACCATTGCTCTGTAGCGTATTTATGACGGGTGGTGCTGAGGCACCAGTCGCTCCCACCTCCATCAGATCTGGAGGACACTTTAAGGCACCTCTCGATATGAATTGGATGCTGGAGCAGCCTTTTAGGGGTGCTGTCCGAAAGGTATGTTTTAAGTTCTTGATCCACTCTGGTAGCCGGCCTCCAGGCAGAGGCCTAACATGAAATGGCCTTCTTTTACTCTTTCTTTTCCTCACTTTCTCTTTCTCTCTCTCTCTCTCTCTTTCTCCCTCTTTCTTTCCCTCTTTTTCCTTTTTTCTCTCTCCCTTTCTCTTTCTCTCACAGGGTCAAAAATCAATTCTTACCTCTTACCCTATCGAATTAACACCTTTTGTTGGACTGGACTCCTTCCATCCCCCCCCCACCCCTCCACCGTCAGTCTTCGTTATTCCCACGCCTTCCTGAACTTTGCTTAACCCTTGAAGAAGGGGGGGGGCTCAGGCCCGAACCGTCGGAGATACATCTTTCCCTTCTCTAGACGCTGCAGGACCGGCTGATTTCCTCCAGCATTTCTGTACGTTTTTATCACAATCACAGCCTCTGCAGACTTTTGTGTTTCACTCAGACTTTCTTGTTTGGTAACAGATTTGGTTTGTAATGGGATGTTTTTTTAAACCAGTGTAAAGGAGTAAAAGTGGAACCTGGAATGTCAATAAATTCAACTTACATTGAAAATGTCTGGAGTTTTTATTTCTAGCTGCCATTAGAGGATAAATTCTGCTGAAATAAAACCAGCATTGCCAGCATGGGAAGAAGGAACTGGATTGTGTGGTTTTTGTGCTTTCTGATGCACTTCTAAAATGCAGTGGTAATTATCTGTCCTTAATCCATCATATGATAATATTGCTTCTTACGTCTCAAAATACTGTTGTCCATTTTTACTGCAAGACCTCTTTTTAACTGTTCGATCAAGACATCTTGTTCAATTACAAAATTCAAAAGTTAGAGTGTGATGGGCTTATCATTAAAATACTTGCTAATCCGACTTTCTTGATTTATTCTTAGGCTTGGGTCTTTATAAATGATGATCTTTTATGAATGCTGGTTCAACCTGAGATATAGATAATTGTGCAAAGTAACTGTGCTTGAATTGCAGATGTCTGTCTTGAAAGGGCCTTTTAAAAGAGCCTCATGAATCTTTAAAATGTGATTTTACACGTTGAACAAGGAATTTGATTCAAGAATTTTATTGTCTCAAGCTAAATGCTATTCCATATCAGAAAATTTAGAGCAATCATTAAAATAAAATGGTTCAATAGTAAAATATGACCACCATGCAATTTACATTGCATTGCACTTTAACAAAAATTGTCAATTTAAATGGAAATGAGACTTCACATTCAAATGCTTATGGACACTTTATTCAGATGGTGGTACTCAATTTAAAACAACAAGGTCTATTTACCATTATCAAATGTGTGGCTTCCAATAGAATCGAGAACAACCAGGAAGTATAGAACCAGATCAAATTTCTAAATTAAGACATTTTAAATCTTATGTGTTATGAAGTTATATCTCCAGCTTTTGCAGGCTTCGAATTTAGTCTATTAATTCCAGGTCTCCAATTAATTGCGATTTGTTTTACAGAGCATTGTGTTCCTACTGCATCGCCTAACGAGTGAAATGAGATGACTCACCAGCACAGAAATCTATTGGAATCAAACCAGGACAGGCCTACTGTTTGAACCGTTTTTAAATGACACATACTGATATGAATCAACCCAAGAATGAATCATTCATGTTGGATGAAAATGTGACCCTTCTAATTCACTGCAGATTTCATCCCATTCTTGTATGTCCCTCTCGTAGAATTTATGGCTCCAGTTGGGGATGCTCAATATTCCCTTCTCCTTTTATTCATAGAATATAGAAAATAGAAATCTGCAGCACAGTCAGGCCCTTCAGCCCACAGTGTTGTGCCAGCTCAATAGCCAAGCCCTGCTTAGAATTTCCCCATTGCCTTACCCTCCATTTTTCTCAGTTCCATGTACTTACCTGATAGTCTCGTGAAAGATCCTATTGTTCCTGCCTCCACAACTGTTGCTGGCAGCTCATTCCATGTTCCCCCTGTTCTATGTGAACACTACAGCAGAGAACAGGCCCTTCAGCCATTGATCTTGTGCCGATCCATATTTTCCATAAATAAATATGAAACCCTCCCTCCCCCATAACCCTCTATTTTCCTTCCATCCATGTCCCTAATGTTTCAGCCTCCACCACCATTCCCAGTAAGGCATTCCTAGCCCCCACAACTCTGTGTAAAATACTTACTCCTGATGTTCCCCCTGAGCTCCCTCCCATCACTTTGTGCAGACATCCTCTGGTGTTCGCTGATCCTGCCTCTGGGAAACAGGTGCTGGCTCTCCACCCACTCTATGCCTTTCATAATCTTGTAGACCTCTATTAAGTCTCCTCTCATCCTTCTACGTTCCAAAGTGAAAAGTCCCAGCTCTGCCAACCTTGTTTCATAAGACTTATTTTCCATCCAGGCAACATCCTGGTAAATCTCCACTGCATCCTCTCCAATATCTTCCACATCCTTCCTATCATGAGGTGACCAGAAATGAACATAATACTCCAATAGTAGTCTCACCAGAGATTGTAGAGAGGCAACATGACCTCTCTACTCCTGAATTCAATCTTCCTTTTAAAGAATCCCAGCATCCCATAGGCCTTCTTTATTATCCAGTCCACCTGTGCAGCGACCTTGAGGGATGTATGGATCTGGACTACAAACATTCCGAAGTAATCCTGTACTCAGCCTTCTGGTTTGTCCTTCTAAAATGCATCACCTCATACTTATCAGGATTGAAATCCATCAGCCATTTTTCCACCCAACTCTGCATCTTGCCTATATCCTTTTCTAACCTTCGACAACTTTCAGCTCTATCCACAACTCCTCCAACCTTCATATCATCTGCAAACTTACTGACTCATCCTTCTGCCTCTTCAACCAGGACGTTTATAAAAAACACAAAGAGCAGGGATCCCAGAAGAGATTATAACTCCACCAGTCACTGACCTCCAAGCAGAATAGTTTCCTTCCACTACTCTCTGCTTTCTACATGGAAGCCATTTTTTTATTTACACACCTCATGTTTCATGAATCCCATGATTTTGTGAACGTCTCTCATGGGGGACCATGTCAAATGCCTTACCAAAATCCATATAGACCACATCTACTGCCCTACCCTCAACAACCCTAACCCTAACCCTAACCTCCTCTAAAAACTCAAATGGACTCATGAGGCATGACCTTCCCTTCCCAAAGCCCTGCTGACTATCCTTGAGTGGTCTGTACTTCTCCAAATGCTCATAGATCCTATCCTTAAGAATCCTCTCTGATAGTTTGCACACCACTAACGTAAGACTCATTGGCCTATAATTCCCAGGATTCTCCCTATTACCTTTTTTAAACATGGGGACTACATTTGCCATTCTTAAACATTCCGGCGTCTCCCCTGCAGCCAAAAAGTGAACTGAAAGATCATTGCCTTACATCCCTCACTTCCCACAGCAGCCTGGTTTATATCGCATCTGGCCCCGGGGACTTATCGATCTTATCTTTTTACATACCCTTTGCACTTACTCCCATGCACCTTTCTACTATGTCCCCTGGTGTTAGCCATTTCAACATAGGAAAAAAAACATCTGGCCATCCACATGATTAATGCTCTCATCATCTTATACAATCTATCAGGTCACTCCTATCCTCAATCACTCCAAGAAGAAAAGACCAAGTTCACTCATCGTATCTTCATAAGGCATGTTCTTGAATCCAGGCAACATCCTTATAAATCATCCTCTCTTGAGCATCCATAGGTTGCTTGGAAACCTTGACCAAGCACTTTAATAAGTCAAATCAGGGCAGGACTGTTGCAGTAAAAGTCAACATCCTGGAGAATGCTGTGGAAGAGTGAGACCTGGAAGTGCAATACACAAATCTGCTGGAGAAACTCAGCAGGTCATGCAGTATCCATTGGAAGTAAAATGTAGGCGGTGTTTAGGGCCTGTCCTTCGTTAGGGAGGTTTCTATTCCCTGTGGACGCTGTGTGACCTGCTGAGTTTCTCCAGCGCGTTTGTGCATTGCACATCACCCAGCATTTCCAGACATGGGAATTGTATTGAGTACAAAGTGATAGAAGATGATGTTAAGGGGCTTTATTTCCTTGAATATTGAACCTTGAGTGGTGATCTCCTCCAGCTTTTGAAAATCATGAGAAACATGGATAAAACGAAGGCACTCAGTCTTTTTCATAATTCCAGACGGCAGAGCTTAAAGGAAAGATTTGAGAGGGACTTGAAGGTGGCCAGTGTCTGTAAAGAGGTGCCAGAGGGAGGTCAATATCTGCAATGGGCTACCAGAGAGGGTTGTTGAAGCGGGCACAATTCTAATATTCAAAATTCATTTGGACAGGAAGGCTTTAGAAGGATACATGCAAAATGGAGATATGGAACTTGACCAGAATGGTCACCATGGATGTTCTGCATGGCTCAATGACTTGATGACTGTAGACACCTTCCAAATGTTCTACATGAAAGGCATGACTGTTATGTCCAATTCTATTTTAAATGGACTTCAAATACATGTGAACTCACTGGGCACAATCTTTCAGGGCCATTGGTATTTCAAAAATGGAACGTCACAAGAACAACCATAGCCCAATGGGAGAAATGAGCTGTATTTGGCAAATGCTTTTGTTCATTGAGAGAGAAAAAGATTAAAAAGAAATGTTATCAGAGAACTGAAAAAGTTAAATGAGCTAAAAATAGTAACAGATATTTTAATGAAAAACCCATTACACTCTACTGCTGCAATTGGATAAGATTCCTGTTACAAAAGATATAAGTATTTAGATAGTTATGGATTGACTTGTGACAGTCAACATGGCTTTATGCGTGGTAGGTTTAACCACTCTTATAGAGTTTTCAAGGATGTTGCCAGGAAAGTTGATGAAGGAAAGGTTGTGAATGGACCTTAGCAAGGCCTTTGACAAGGCTCTACATGGATGGTTAGTCAGAAATGTTCAGAGACTCGGTATTCATGGGGAGGAGGTCAACTGGATCCACATTGGCTACATGGGAGAAGCCAGAGAGTGGTGATGGTTGATTGCTCCTCAGACTGGAGGCCTGTGACTAGTGGTGGGCCTCAGGCATCAATGCTGGGACCATTGTTGCTTGTCATCTATATCAATGATCTGGATGATAATGTGGTAAATTGGATCAGCAAGTTTGCAGATGACATTAAGATTGGAGGAGTTGTGAACAGCGAGGAAGATTTTCAAAGCTTGCAGAGGGATCTGGACCAGCTGAAAAACTGGGCAGAAAAATGCAGACAAAATTGAGGTGTTGCATTTTGGAAGGACAAACCAAGCTAGGAGATACATGATAAATAGCAGGGCCCTGAGGAGTGTAGTGGAACAAAGGGATCTGGGAATACAGATACATTATTCTCTGAAAGTGGTGTCACAGGTAGAGTTGTAAGGAGAGCTTATGGCACATTTGCCTTCATAAATCTAAGTATTGAATACAGGAGTTGTAGAAGACATGGATAAGGCCAAATATGGAGTATTGTGAGCAGTTTTGGTCACCAAATTACAGGAAGGATGTCAGTAAGATTGAAGGAGTGCAGAGAAGATTTACTAGGATGTTACCCAGATTTCAGCATCTAAGCTACAGGGAAAAGTTAAACAGGTTAAGACGTTATTCCATGGAGCATAGAAGAATGTGGGGAGATTTGATAGAGGTCTAGACAGAGTAAATATAAGAGCAATGTAGTGGAAAAATGCTGAGGGTAAGTGAGATACAAACCAGAGGACACACGTAAAGGGTGAAAGGGGAAAGGTTTATGGGGAACATAAGGGGAAACTGGGTTTTTTTCTTCACACAGAGAATAGTGGGAGTATGGATTGAGTTGCCAGCTGAAGAGGTGAATGTGGACTCAATTGTAATTTTTAAGAAGAATTTGGACAGGTACTTGGATTGGAAGTTTATGGAGGGCTATGGGCTGGGGTGTTGATCAGTCAGACTGAGGAAAATAATAATTCGGCACAAACTAGAAGGGCCAAAAGGCTGGTATCTGTGCTGTATTGTTCTACTGTGCTAAATATATTCAGTGAGAGAGGGCAATGTCATATTGAAATATGAACGTCAACAGATTTGACGATATGAATCAGTTTTACTTGTCAAATTTAAATCCATCAATGTAATATTTTCACAAATGATTGAAAAGGTTTAGAAAGATTTCCCTGAATTAACAAGGTTGAATGATTTAATTAACAACACAAAATGTCATCCTTAATGACCAACAAACATCTTGTATAAGCGCTCACTTATTATTCTCTTTGCTATAAACCTCAATGATGAGGAAAATCAGGTGAGGTATTTTTCTGAGATGATTTAAATTTAGACATATAGCACAGTAACAGGCCATTTCGGCCTACAAGTCCATGCCACCCAATTTACACCTAAATAACCTACACCCATGGTTAGTTTTGAATGATTGGAGGAAACCAAAGCCCCCAGGGAAAATCCATGTAAGCACAGGGTAAACTCCCAGTGCAGGATGTGAACCTTGGTCCTGATTACTGGTGCTGTAAAGGAATTGTGCAAACAACACCAACCGTCACACACACACACACACACACACACACACACACACACACACACACACACACACACACACGCACATGCACACACGCACATGCACATACACACTCACACACACACATTCACACACTCACACTCACACACACACTCACACACACACGCACACACACACACTCACACATGCACACACACACTCACACATGCACACACACACACTCACACACACACATGCACATGCACATACACACTCACACACACTCACACACACACACTCACACGCACACTCACACACACTCACACACACATGCACACACACACACACACTCACACACACACACTCACACACGCACACTCATACCCACACACTCACACACACACCACACAAACACACAGACACACACACACACACGCACATGCACACACGCACATGCACATACACACTCACACACACACATTCACACACTCACACTCACACACACACTCACACACGCACGCACACACACTCACACATGCACACACACACTCACACATGCACACACACACACTCACACACACACACATGCACATGCACATACACACTCACACACACTCACACACACACACGCACACACGCACACTCACACACACACACTCACACACGCACACTCATACCCACACACTCACACACACACCACACAAACACACAGACAGACACACACACACACAGACAGACACACACACACACACACACACACACACACACACACACACACACACACACACACACACACACACACACACACTACTTTCAATTAACCAAAAGCCAAACAACCGGAATTCTAAATATCGGAAAGTATTTTCAGGCATTGCATGACATCACAATTTGAAAAAAGTTTTTTTTTTAAACTTACTGTACTGAAGAGAGGGTTTGGTGACTGGTTAGCACCATTTTGAATCAACAGAGCTCTCATGTACTTTTGGAAGATATATACTTAGGTAGGGGTCAGTTATGTTGTTAGCGCCATTGGAATCAATGGGGCTTTTGTGTATAGTACTGTTGGAAGCTACAGGTCTGGTATGGGTCTGTCATGTTAGCACCATTTTGAATCAACAGGTCTCTCATGTACAATGTACTGTTGCAAGATACAGGTCTGGTGTGGGTCTGTCATGTTAGCACCATTTTGAATCAACAGGACTCTCATGTACAATGTACTGTTGCAAGATACAGGTCTGGTGTGGGTCTGTCATGTTAGCACCATTTTGAATCAACAGGACTCTCATGTACAATGTACTGTTGCAAGATATAGGTCTGGTGTGGGTCTGTCATGCTGTTAGTGCCATTTTGAATCAACAGAACTGTTGTAAACTGTACTGTTAGAAGATATACAGTAGCTGCAATAGCAACAATGTCTGTAGATATTGCTGTTAATGTCAATGAGAAGAAAAAGCGGAAGTATTTATGTCTGTTTAAAGAACAAAAAGTCAAGTTGCCATTGAAATGCCTAACATAGGAGCATGGTGTTATGACAACACAATCTATGACCTGAGGAAACAGAAGGATAAACTGATGAAGTTCTGTTCTGAAATTGAAGAACAGAAATGAATGAAAGAGAGAAAAAGCACTGCATAAAGGTAAAAATGAAGAAGTGGAGCATGTATTGATGGAGTGGATCAAACAGCACGGCAGTGAACTTAATGGTTCGCTGGTCATGATTCAAGCAAAACTCTATTATGATGAACTGAAAATTGAACTTTGAATATTCAACAGGCTGGTTGAGCAGATTTAAGAAAAGACATGGCATTAAATGTTAAAGATGAGTAGTGAAAAAGCATCTGCTGATCACGAAGCAGCGGAGAGATTCATTGATGAGTTTGCCAAGACTTGTTTTAATTTTGAATCAACAGGTCTCTCATGTACAATGTACTGTTGCAAGATACAGGTGTGGTGTGGGTCTGTCATGTTAGCACCATTTTGAATCAACAGGTCTCTCGTGTAATTAAATTAAAGCAAGTCTAAAATGCCAATGAAACATCACAGTTATGGTGTTTTTGCCCCAGAAGAACATTGTCAATAGCTGACGGGACAGCCCGTACAGGAATTAAAGACGCCAAGGACAGAATATCTGTGCTGGGATATGTTAATGCAGCAGGCACTTATATGTGTAAGCTGACTGTGATAGGCAAAAAAACATGTCCTTGTTTTTTTAAAGGAGTGAATTTCTTACCAGTCCATGATTATGCCAACAGAAAAGCATGGGTCACCAGTGATATCTTTTTCCGATTGGTTTAATAAACACTTTGTTCCAGCGGGTCGTGCTCACTGTAGGGAAGCTGGACTTAATGATGGTTTTGTATTCCTTGACAACTGTTCTGCTCATCCTCCAGGTGAAAACCTCAACCAAGATAATGCTTGCATCATGTAACTTACCCCAAATGTGACTTCCTTAATTCAGTCAAGGAATCCTTAGATCACTGAAGAGAGAATGTAGAAACACTTTCTTGAACAAGGTGCTGTCAGCAGAGGCTTGGGTGTAGCAGGTTTCCAGAAGGAATTTACCATAAAGGATGCCAAGCCTGGCACAGTCTCTGGCCTGCAACTATGTACCTTGTTGATGAAGATGATGATGATGAATTCGAAGGATTCTGTGTGTCAGGGGATTAAAAAATGTTGTCTGATCTCCTTGCATATGCCAAAAAATACCTTCTGAGTCTTTTGGGAAGCTGGAAGAAATTGAAGTTTTTCTCATTGATAATGATGCTCCAGTTGTTCATTCCCTGCCCAATGGTGAAATAACTGAATTTGTTTTGGATCCAGGTGAGTGTGATGAAGAGGACTTTGCCGAAACTCCAGAACAAGTGCCTATAGATGAACTGGTGAGCATGTGTGACGGACTTATTAGAGCAACGTGCATTTGTAACAGAACAAGAGACCACGTCAGTGCACAGAATCAAAGACGGACTGCTGAGACAAAAACCATTGTTAACGCGGATATGACACTGGAGGAAACATTGGGAAAAAAAACAGGTGTGCAGAAATCTTACTGTTTGCAGTTGCATTTTGTAAGCAGAAATCACGTTGGGTTTTTTTTTCCGGTAAAAATGAAACATTATTTTGTTATTTCAAGCTTGAAAAACCTTCTGTTGTTATTTGCTGTTGTTTAACTATGGAGTCAAGTGTTCTGCTGATGCTACTGGCCTGCTCAGAGAAAGTACCCAAATATCTGAAAAATCTGCTTAACCAAAATAGGTCTGGCCCCAAACATTTCGAATTGGAAATGTTATGTATGTATGTATAAATATATACACACACACAATATATATTGCATGATATATATAAACACACACATAAATATATATATATATATATACATACATGTATACACACATGTATACACACATGTATACACACACACAATATATATTGCATGATATATATAAATACACACATAAATATATATATATATATACATACATGTATACACACATGTATACACACACCAACACACACACACATACACTATATATATATATATAGAGAGAGAGAGAGAGAGAGAGAGAGAGAGAGAAAGAGAGAGAGAGAGAGAGATAGGTGCTGCACGTGTTATGTCGGAATGTCCTCCTGGTTCAATGGCTTGCCAAGGCTAATGTGCCCATTCTGGCCAGATTTCAATCAGAATTTTCCTTCTCTTTAGCTGGCTGCCGACCAAGGCCAATGAGCCCAGCCGACCCATCCAGTTGCACACCTGGACACATGGTCACACCATGACTGGCAAACTCAGTGAAAAAGGAGGACACCACAAGAAGGTGTTGCTACGAATGCAGAAATGTAGGAGAGGCCATTTGCAGTGACCTCCAGCCTGGCGAGCCAGACAGTGGCCACCTGATGATCACTGCACTGAGAGAGGAGAGGTGATGTATAACATGTTCACTTTCCCTGGGTGAGCGGGACATCAGGCCTAGACCTCACTCACCTCCTCCCGATGGCTATATATAAGTCAACAATCAGCTCCTTGGTTTTGGTGCATTGAGTGTAAAGTTGCTGTTGGTGCACCATTCAGCTAAGTTTTCAATCTCCATCCTGTACGCTGACTCATCCCCTTCCTTTATGCAACCCACTTCCGTGGTATCATTGGCGAATTTGTAGGTGGTGTTGTTGTTGTACTGAGTCACACATTCGGAGGTGTAAAGTGAGTAGAGCAGGGGGTTAAGAGCACAGCCCTGTGGTGCTCTGGTACTGATGGAGATTGTGGAGGAGATGTTCTTACCAATCCTCACTGATTGTGGTCCGGAGGTGGGGAAATCCAGGATCCAATTACACAGTGGGGTGTTGAGTTCCAGGTCTTGGAGTTTGCTGATCAGATTTGAAGGTATGATAGTGTTAAATGCCGAATTGTAGTCAGTAAAGAGCATCCTGATGCATGAACCTTTACTGTCCAGGAGTTCCAGGGCTTTGTGTTGAGTCAGTGAGATGGCATCCTACTGTTACGACAGGTGAATCCATGTCACTGGTCAGACAGAAGATGATCTGCTCCATCTCCAGCCTTTCAAACCACTGGCCGATAGTCATTAAGGCAGGTTACTACACTTTTCTCGCACTGAAAGATACATGAAGAATGCAAAGTAAATAAGGTGAGAAATAAGTTTGCGACTTGGACAGAAGAATGAAAGTACTGGGAGTGAACTATAATGAGTTCAAGAATTCAAATAAAAATGCGTATCTTTCGCTTTTTTTTACGATCTCAGTCTGCTGATCTACTGTTACATTTTTTCACCAAATTGAATACTCCATGGGATTTTCCTGTGGAAGGACACTTTGAGATGATCACACAGCAGTATTTGGTGGTAGTAAGCAGGTTTCTGTCTAGCCTGAGCTACTGTGATTTGCAGTTTCCCCAGTAGGAAGGGAAAAAACATTCCTGACTGAATATTCTGCAGATTTTCCACTATTCGACTGAAACACAGGGACTTGAAAGAGAATACAGCATCAACATCACAGATCAGAATGCTTGGAAACTCTCTTCACATTGAACCAATTACCTACTTACTTAAAAAAATGATAAGAGATTGCATGTATTATGTAGATGGGACTTAGGTTCAAATAGAATTGCACAGAATAAAATGATTCAAGCTTCACTTATGTGAGCAAAGATGCCATCATCTTTATCTCCCTTCTATGAAATGAAGTCTGATCACTGCCTTGAATCTGAATCAATGTCAAAAATTAGGCAAACAATGGCAATCATATAAGATATGTTATTCAAATTGCGACCAGTCTCGACTGAAAAATTTAAAGGGGCGTGGGAACAGAAGCTTCAAAGATCTTTACCTGCGGAGATGTGGGAAAAGATTCTCAAACTCGTTAATACCTCATCAATATGTGCTCGACACTCCCTTATCCAATTTAAGGTAGTGCATAGGGTGCTCATGTCCAAGGACAAGGTTGCCTGTATTTTTCCTCATTTTAATCCAATCTGTGACAGGTGTAACTCACAAGTGGCTTCATTGACCCAATTGTCTTGGTCCTGTCCGGTTCTGGAAAGATGTCTTGCAATTCTTGCAATTGATTTACAGCCAAATCCCTTAATTGCTCTCTTTGGAGTTGTAGGAGCAGATGTAGGTCGCTGCCAAGCTTCTGCTCATCAGATGATCACATTTACCACCCTGATGGCTAGGAGAGCAATTCTTCTTAAGTGGAAAGGCCCCACTTGCCTACTCTAGTCCAATGGTTTTCTCAAACCACAGTCTGTTTGAACTTGGGTAAAATTAGAAGTACCACATTTGATCCCTCTGTTCAATTGAAGAAACTTGACATCCATTCATCCAATAAGCTTGTATGCTATCATTTCCAGTGTTTTCTTTGATTTAGTGTCCCTTCCTGACACCAGTAATTTCCTATTTTGGATGAGGATATGGCTTCTTATGTTTGATGAACGCTGATCCAAGGCTTTTCACTTTTTGTTTTGTTTTCTTCTCTTCATTAGGTTAGAACAAGGGGTTTTACTAGAAGGTGAACTTTGTCTTTCCCTTTTCCCTATGATGGAGTACAGGGAGATGGAGATATTGTTGTTGTTTTGTTATGAGCCCAGAGGACCCCAAAACCCAGCAGCAATACATATTCACCAAGACAAATCATGACTTAAGCAAAAGTTGCTTTTAATGATCTTTAAACATGAAAACAGAATCACACTTTAATTTATCACTACTGACTTAACTAACCGAACTTAACCCCCTTCTAATTCTAAGTGCACGTGTATGTAATGTATGTGCAAGTTCAGTAAAGTTCTTTGGTTCACAGTCCAGTCTCACTTTTCATTCCTCCAGTTTCACTGGTTGCAGGCAATTCTTATACTGTGCATAGAATCTAACATTTATAAAGTTCACCATGCTTTGATGCTTGAAAGGTAAATGGTTATGACTCAGGAAGGTTCTTGTCGGATTTCAGAGAGAGATTTGTTGTATGCTCGACACCCACAACTGATTCCTTTTTAATCAGCCACTTCAGTGTCTTGCTGAAGAAACTTGCCCCCTCAGGGTTCTCCAGATGTTAACCTCTTTCTTTCAGGTCACCACAGATTTCCTTCTTGTTTTTCTTCTGTCAAGTAAAACATTAGACAACCAATCCTCTCCTCTTGTATGAACCACAAGGGGTTTGACCAAGCTGAACTAAGAACTCACAACCTGTCTTCTAAATGGGGTTTTCCAGAAGCTTGTCAGCTTGTCCTTTTCCAGACCCAGTTGCTGCTGTTGACTGTAAAACTGTAGAACTAATCTCTGTCTTTGTCTCTGTCTCTCTCAGAGAGAAAACCTATTTTACTCTCTCGGCTTGCAAAACCACTTGACCCTCTTAGAGCAGCAGCACTGCAGAAAATCTGCAGTTCCGACAAGTTCTTTCATCTGTTGCCTTTTTGTAAACAGCAATCCATTAGTGAAATCTCATGGGCACTCTCCAAAGCTTTTGCAAAGGCTCTGGGCCCATTGTGTCTAGCATGAGCAGAGCTCCAGTATTTTAAATAAGATCTGTTTTAAAGTGTTTGTATGTGACCTACACTAAAAAAATCTTTCCCAATTTATCTCCCAAAAACATATCTATATACAAAACAAACACATTATAATCTGTCACAGTATATTATAATCTTTTAAATTATGTATCCTTATTCTCACTGCCTGTTTATTGTATATTAAAATCAATAAAAAGATTGAAAAAGAAAGGAAAATAATGCTAAACATGACAAATTTCATAATAAATTACCACATATTTGTATTTTCAATATATTAAGCAATGACTTGTGGACCCTGGCCACAGAATGTACCATTTGTTCTACTTTACACAAAGCTTCACTCCCAGATGAGCTAAATACCTTCTATGCTTTTCCATAACAAGGAGAAAGCATTGCTCACCCCACAGTGATCATTTACAGGCAGTCCCCGGGTTATGAATGGGTTCTGTTTCCTGGGTCTGTCCATAAGCTGAATTTGTATGCAAGGCAGAACAGGTACTTAGGGTCCTTATTTAGTGTTCATGATCTAATATTAATATGCGCACACATATTGGGGAACAGCCAGTTCATAAGTACAAGTTGTTCGTAACCCTAATGTTCGGGGAGTGCCTGTACTGTCAAAATATGTAGAAGACATGTAGTCTTCAGGAAAGTGAATCCAAGGAAAGTATCTGATCCAAATTATGTACCTGGCCGAGTACTGAGAAGCTGTGCTGACCAACTGGCCATGTATTCACAGGTAGCTTCAATTTCTCACTCTCACTGTGTGTGGTACCCAGCTGTTTCAAAAGGGCTTCATTTGTACTGGTGCCCAAGAAAAGTGTGGTATCCCTGCTGAAACAACTATCAGTAAGGTGACGGTTCCACTATTGTCACGTAATATGACATTTAGAATGTAATGTACATGATCTCGTGGAGTTTGCGCTGAAGATGGCTGCATGCGCGACGGAAGGCTTGTTTCTTCTCTGGACAGGACAGCTTTGTAAGGTGAGCCTGGTGGGCAGCTCGCTTCTTTGCCAGCAGCTCCTGGATTTCCTGGTTGTTATCGTCAAACCAGTCCTTGTTTTTCCTGGAGGAGAAGCCCAGTACCTCTTCAGTGGATTGCAGTATGGTAGTCTTTAGCTGATCCCAGAGGGTTTCAGGGGACGAGTCCGTGAGGCGGATTGCATCGTCGAGCTTTGCTTTGAGGTTTGCCTGGAAGTTTCCTCTCACTTCGTCTGACTGCAGGTTTCCAACATTGAACCTCTTTCTGGAGGCTTTACTGTTCCTGGGCTTTGGCTTGAAGTGAAGGTTGAGCTTGCAGCGAACCAGCCAGTGGTCAGTGTGGCATTCCGCGCTGGGCATGACCCTGGTGTGGAGCACATCTTGTTTGTCTCTTTCTCGCACCAGGACGTAGTCCAGCAGGTGCCAGTGTTTGGATCGGGGATGCATCCAGGTAGTCTTCAGGCTGTCCCTCTGCTGAAAAAGGGTGTTTGTAATGACAAGCCGCTGTTCTGCGCAGAGCTCCAACAGGTGGACTAGCCTCGCCAAGCGAATCCAGCTCAGCGCGGGCATTGGCGACTTCAGGGGTTTCTACGAGGCACTAAAGGCTGTGTACGGCCCCTCACCCCAAGTCCAAAGCCCGCTGCGCAGCTCAGACGGCAAAGTCCTCTTCAGCGACAAGATCTTCATCCTCAACCGATGGTCAGAACACTTCCAATCTCTTTTCAGTGCCAACCGCTCAGTCCAAGATTCTGCCCTGCTCCAGCTCCCTCAACAGCCCCTAAGGCTAGAGCTGGATGAGGTCCTCACCCAGGATGAGACATATAAGGCAATTGAACAACTGAAAAGTGGCAAAGCAGCAGGTATGGATGGAATTCCCCCCCCCCCCCCAGAGGTCTGGAAGGCTGGCGGCAAAACTCTGCATGTCAAACTGCATGAGTTTTTCAAGCTTTGTTGGGACCAAGGAAAACTGCCTCAGGACCTTCGTGATGCCATCATCATCACCCTGTACAAAAACAAAGGCGAGAAATCTGACTGCTCAAACTACAGGGGAATCACACTGCTCTCCATTGCAGGCAAAATCTTCACTAGGATTCTCCTAAATAGAATAATACCGAGTGTCGCCGAGAATATTTTCCCTGAATCACAGTGCGGCTTTCGAGCAAACAGAGGAACTACTGACATGGTCTTTGTCCTCAGACAGCTCCAAGAAAAGTGCAGAGAACAAAACAAAGGACTCTACATTACCTTTGTTGACCTCACCAAAGCCTTCGACACCGTGAGCAGGAAAGGGCTTTGGCAAATACTAGAGCGCATCGGATGCTTGAAAGGTAAATGGTTATGACTCAGGAAGGTGAATTTGTATACTGCACGAAAACCAACAAGGTCGGGTCAGATACAGCAATGAGCTCTCTGAACCCTTCTCCATTAACAATGGCGTGAAGCAAGGCTGTGTTCTCGCACCAACCCTCTTTTCAATCTTCTTCAGCATGATGCTGAACCAAGCCATGAAATACCTCAACAATGAAGACGCTGTTTACATCCGGTACTGCACGGATGGCAGTCTCTTCAATCTGAGGTGCCTGAAAGCTCACACCAAGACACAAGAGCAACTTGTCCGTGAACTACTCTTTGCAGACGATGCTGCTTTAGTTGCCCATTCAGAGCCAGCTCTTCAGCGCTTGACGTCCTGTTTTGCGAAAACTGCCAAAATGTTTGGCCTGGAAGTCAGCCTGAAGAAAATGGAGGTCCTCCATCAGCCAGCTCCCCACCATGACTACCAGCCCCCCCACATCTCCATCAGGCACACAAAACTCAAAACAGTCAACCAGTTTACCTATCTCGGCTGCACCATTTCATCAGATGCAAGGATGGACAACGAGCTAGACAACAGACTCGCCAAGGCAAATAGCGCCTTTGGAAGACTACACAAAAGAGTCTGGAAAAACAACCAACTGAAAAACCTCACAAAGATAAGCGTATACAGAGCCGTTGTCATACCCACACTCCTGTTCGGCTCCGAATCATGTGTCCTCTACCGGCATCACCTACGGCTCCTAGAACGCTTCCACCAACGTTGTCTCCGCTCCATCCTCAACATTCATTGGAGCGCCTTCATCCCTAACATCGAAATACTCGAGATGGCAGAGGCCGACAGCATCGAGTCCACGCTGCTGAAGATCCAGCTGCGTTGGGTGGGTCACGTCTCCAGAATGGAGGACCATCGCCTTCCCAAGATCATGTTATATGGCGAGCTCTCCACTGGCCATCGTGACAGAGGTGCACCAAAGAAGAGGTACAAGGACTGCCTAAAGAAATCTCTTGGTGCCTGCCACATTAACCACCGCCAGTGGGCTGATATCGCCTCAAACCATGCATCTTGGTGCCTCACAGTTCGGCGGGCAGCAACCTCCTTTGAAGAAGACCGCAGAGCCCACCTCACTGACAAAAGACAAAGGAGGAAAAACCCAACACCCAACCCCAACCAACCAATTTTCCCCTGCAACCGCTGCAACCGTGTCTGCCTGTCCCGCGTCGGACTTGTCAGCCACAAACGAGCCTGCAGCTGACGTGGACATTTACCCCCTCTATAAATCTTCATTCGCGAAGCCAAGCCAAAGAAAGACATGAAATTCTTTACCTTTATCTACCGTAAGGTAGACAGAGAGTCGCCACTTTGTCCATCAGAAAAAAAGTATCTCAGGGTTGTATGTGCTGTCCTGTATTTAGTCTGACAACAAATTTGAAATTTGAACTTTGAAGTGAGTGGTATGTATCAGTGTAAACAGGATAGATTTAATTTAATTTGGCTTTATGCTTACCACAGACTTCATGGGCCAAAGGGGCTGTCTCTGTACTCCCCTGTTTTATGTTTTAACTGACCAAAGATTCTTCATAAACACTTCCTAAACTTGTGACTGCCACTTCCTCAAAGGCCAAAGTAGCTCGGCAACTCCCACATTCTTTTCCCAGGATGTGTCTCAGTCTGAGATGAAGCAAAATTCCTCCAGCGGGGCTCCTTTAACATTCATGTCCAGTCGCGTCCGTCATCACTTTCACAAGGGTAATTGGTCACGGGCAATAAATCCCGGGGAAGGGTAACATAAACCTTTGTGGTGAATGTACTGAAGGGTTCTCCCTTCCAAAATAATGAGCAAGGAAGGGGCAAAAGTATTAGCTAAGGAAGGCTCAACAAAGAGAAATGTTAAGCCTGAGGTTTGGCTTTACCAGCATTTGACTGGAGGATAAAAGTTCACTTCTCCCACATAGCCCACTTTATAAATTCCAGAATGATTACTGTGATCACAAAGAAAATCCGTGAACATACGCAACCTTGGAAAACTCAAGATGTCCGTTTAATCTGTCTCTGCATGTTATCAGCCAGTTTCTCTAGTGAGGCAATGATCAAATAGGTTGGATTTGGTCTCAGCTGTTGCCTGGGCCTCGATAGAGTGCATAAATTATTGGAGATGAACAAACAAGGATATTGATGTCATCGTGCACAATGGCTGATAACGTGCCGTAATGTGCGTAGTGCTTTAGAGGCACACTTGATCAAGAGCTGAACTTTGCATGAGAATCACAGACTCTTTCACCAATCCTTCATTAAGTTAACGGAGAGGCTGTGATTTCCACAGACATGCAGGCCATTTAAGAATGAGAGTGCGGAGCTCAGAATCAGAGAACACAACAGTACAGGCCCTTCAGCCCATGATGTTGTTCCAACCTCTGTCAATCTATTCCACATCAATTTAATCACTCCCTCCCTTACACCCATAACCCTCTATTTTTATTACACCCTATCTAAGAGTCATGTAAATGCCCATGTTGTATCAGCCTCCACCACACCTTAGCACTGCACACCAGTCACCCATCATTCTCTGTGTAAAAAGAAACATACCTCTGACATCCCCCTTCAACTCCCCGCCCCTCATCTGCAACCAATGCCCTCAGGTATTTGCTATCGTCGCTCTCTGACAAAGGTGCTGTCTGCCCACTCTATCTCATTTACCTCCGTTAACTCAACTTTCTCCCTCCGTCATTCCAAAGAAAAAAGCCCCACTTGCCCCAATGTTGCTTCCAGAGAATTCAAGCACCCAGCTGCTTTCCTTTGATGTTCAACAACCTAAACTTCAGAGTTATGAAAAATTACAGGTAGGCATGTTCTGAAATGTAACATTTTTATATTTGCATTGTAGCTAGTCAGGCAATCAAATATATTCCTTTTAATTAACACATATATATTGAGGCACAGTCAGATAGATTTTTGCATTGTACGGGAATTAACGGTTAGGGGGAACAGGTGAGTTGGTGAAGGTCACGGCTAGATCAGCTGTGATTTTACTGACTGGCAGAACTGTCTTGAGGGGCCACGATATAATCAGTTTATCTACTTAATCTTTTTTTGGGGAATTGTTTAGTTTTGGTTTGCTTTTATTTCCTTTAGCAAGCATTGTTAAATAACTGCAACTGTTCATTAACTTGGCCTATCCCTGAGCCTACTTATCAAGTCCACTCAAGACTCCTCCATGTTTTAGACCCTTAAATGGTTAACCACATTAATCCTGGACTTTTGCTCTCAACATGTCTCGGTAATTCGATTATGTTGCTGATTATTATTCCCCAAAGGATCTTTTATCACAATGTCTTTTACTTGTGCCAAACCTCAAATGGCCTGATTCCAGATGGGTCCACTAACACCCTGGTCTCAGACACAATCCCTGAATCAGCCCACAAATTATTGATTGGTCCAATAAGCAGATTAAGATAGGCCATAACTTCAGTTCCTTTCTTGCAAACCTTTGAGACTTCCCATCTATGCCTCATCCTGCTCATGACAGACATTTTGCTGGCCTATGGACCACACCCGCCAGCGTCTTCTTTCCACTGTTGCTGGTAATTTCCACCCAAACTCATTTCATAAGTGCTATGCCCCGCATCTCGATCACTACTCAAAATTGTGACTCTTGATCACGTTGGATAATCACGCCAATCTTGAAGCACCCTGATCTAGGATCAGACCTGATTCCTTCATTATCCAAAATGTAAGGTTAATTGGGTGTAGATGGGAGGCAAGTGTTTCCTGGGCTGTATCATTAAAATGTAAAAATTATGTCTATGTCACGGTTTCCAAATACGCAACTCAAATATCAAATGCCCTGTGTATAATGTCCCTTTGAAAGATGGGAGAGGAATTTTGTAATGGAGGTCATCTTTAGATGTCCAACCTAATGGGTCATGGAATCCAGAAAGAAGGGAATATTATAATTGCCTGTAAAGCTTCTTAATATAAGGGCACCTTATATTAGAGAATGAATTTCTGCCCTTGGAGTTTGTATTGCATCGAATATCTAAAATGCAAATATTGCAAAATGCAGGACAAGCTAGACCTCACAAATACCAAACATTTATATTTGTCAAATTTGATCATGTCAGAGTTAATAATTCACTCAGTATTTTGGGGTAACTTATCTAAAGAATTTCAACTGAATTTCATGAGATCAATTGAGAGCTAGGAACCGTTAGCAAAGGTATTACAACATAAAATTTCAAATTATTTCTTTGAACATCTCCCAATTAAAACAGATTTATTTCATTTATTCGGCTTATTAAACCAGATATTAACTTTACCAAGCCTCGTATCTTCTGGCTGCCAACTATATGTGGTCCTTGCACTTCTTGCACAAGGAGGCGAAGCATCACAACATTTTTTTCAAGCTTCAAGGTTCCTTTTAGTGTCACATAAAAATACATTCAAAATGTAACTTACATAATACCCTTTAACTTTATCTGCCATAAGACACCAAAGAATCAACATCAGTATTGCCCAGCAACCTAACAGGGCAAGAGATAAAGAAGCAAAAAACAGGCCCTTCAGAGGGCCCAAGGATTTTCCTCCAGCTTCTTCCGCAGCCTCTACAGCTGTTCGATTCAAACCTCCGGAGGCCTCAGCGCCCAAGGTCCTTTGGGAGCCCTTTTTGCTCCCAGCATCTGCTCGAATCGAGGCTCCAATGACCTGGTTTTGCTGCTGAAGATTTGCTCTATTGTTCAGTTATTCACCCCAACTGGGCAGCTCCGGCAATGTCACCATTTTCCTTCCGCTGACAATCAGCCCACGGAGTCACGTAGTGTGGCAGATTTCCTTCTGCAGAGGGGACCAGACAGGTTTAACAAGAGGCCAACGGTTTCACTGATGCCCATATGGATATTAACTTTTTTGTTGTTAAATTCCAGCCTCACTTTATTACTTGAATGTAAATTTCCCCACTATTGTAAGCCAACAGTTTAATCACGGAACCATAGATCCATAGATACAGGCCCTTCAGCCCATCTACTCTGTACCAAACTATTATTCTTCCTCATCCTATTGACCTGCACCAAGACCATTCATCATCATGATGGCCCATCCCTTTGCGAGCGAAGAGGAACACGATGCGTTGCAGCTCTTCTGCCCTCACAGAATTTTTTGTAGTTGTTGACATATGGTGATGTGCCACTGCATATCGCGGAATGCCATGCATTGCGATTTTTTGCGAGGTCCTCCCAGTCAGTATGGTTGACATGGACTGACTGGAGATTGCGCTTGATTACGTCTTTGTAGCAAAGACGTGGGTGGCCAACAGGACGGAGGGCATCTGGTAGCCCATTGTAGAGGACAGCTTTGGACAATTGTCCTCCATATGGACAATGTGGTCAGCCCACCGCAGGTGGTGAGCGCAGATGATTGAGTAGAGGTCTGTACTTCCAGTCTTCTCCAGGACTTGGACGTTTGTGACTCTGTCATGCCATGAGTAGTCTAGGATGGATCTGTGGCAGTGGAAATGGAATGTGTTAAGGCGGTGTTATTGCTTTCTATATGTTACCCAGGATTTCCAGCCGTAGAGAAGAGTACTCAGCAAGCAGGCCTCATAGACTCGGATCTTCAACTTGGTGGAGAAGTGGCAGTTATCCCACAGGCGGGGCACAGAGGCATCCCAAGGTTGTGGATGCTTTTCCCAGGCATGTGTCCAGTTCTGCATTGAGTGAGTTCATTGTTGTCCATGTGGCCTTGGAGGGACCAGGACCATAGGCCTCCCTACCCCATCTTATAAATGCAAACATCCAGATTGCTCTTAAATGTCAAAATTCACATACTTTAGCTAGCAACTCGTTCCACACTCCCACGGCTCTCTGCGTAAACCAGTTCCCCTGAATGATCCCTTCAAACATTTCACCATTCGTCTTTAACCCATATCCTCTAGTTCTTGTTTCACCCAACCTTGGAACAAAAAGCCTGCTTGCATTTACTCTATCTATACCCCTTATAATTTTGTGTACCATTACACTAAATTTCCTGAGACACTTTATTCTACACTTGTAAAGAGATAAAATAGTACAATAACCTGCCACTCTGGGACTGGTGGTGTCCGACAAGAAAACTTTACCAATTATTGGTTGTGACTGCTCTTAATAGCCAACCATATTTAATCCCACTTCTTTTGCATGTTATACCCCAATACAACGAGCTTAGAGGGAACAGGAAATACACAAACATTCCAGATCCTGTCCATAGCCACAAATCCACCAATGCAGGGCAGACTCGATGGGCTGAATAGCCTATTTCTCCTCATACTTTACGGTCTAATGTCTTATGTTCCAGATTTGTGGTGTGAAGGACCCAAACTCCAGCTCCGACCCCACACCAGCCCTCCTCACGCCCAGTCCAGACCCCATCCTCAGACTTACTCATGACCTGGTTCTGGCCAAACATCCCCTCTTACAGTTTGGTCCCACTCCTCACATTCTGGGTTAATGAATGGATCAGAGGCTGGACCATCAGGATTTATCAGCGATCAGTGTCCAACAATGGTTGACCAGCATTGATGGATTCCGGTTGCCCTGATACCACTTTTCTGTGATCGCAACGTCCTGGTGAAACCTTTCCGTTTTCATCACTGACTCCACTGAGATCAGCAGGGAAGACGTCCAAGTGTGAATGCAGAAAATAAATTTTCAATGGCATGTTGCACTTCACGGTTTCATATGCTTGAATTAGGGCTTAAAATATGACAGGAAAAATAGATTATATAAACAAAAACTGTACGTGTTAGGAAAATGTTAAGGTGATTTTTGTGATCATCTGCTCCAAATCCATAAAATCCACCCGGAGCTGTTCAGAAACATATCGTTGTCCAGTGTTATCATTCACCCTGCTTCCTCTAATCTTCTTCAAGTAGCAAGAGCGTGTTTCACAAAATCTACTACGTTGATATCATGCTCTGTACATAAGTACATCACTGAATTTCACTTTCCCTGCCATGCTAATCCATATGATCCGATGATGCCCCCAAAATGGCCAGGTCATTTCAACACTGGTTTGAAGTTCTTTCTGGTGTGAAAAATTACAAAAATGGTGAAACTTAGTGTGATTGATGCAAATGCCATATTTGTCAGGGTGGGATTGTATTTACATATCCATTGTATGTGCATGCCTGTGAATGTACATTCATTTGTGTGTGTGTGTGTGTGTGTGTGTGTGTGTGTGTGTGTGTGTGTGTGTGTGTGTGGGGGGGGGGTGTGAGTGAGTGTGTGGACGTGTGGCGTGTGGGTGTGAGTATGTGTGGGTGTGTATGGGTGTGTGGGTGTGTGTGAGTGTGTGTGTGTGTGTGTGTGGGGGGGGTGAGTGAGTGTGTGGATGTGTGGCGTGTGGGTGTGAGTATGTGTGGGTGTGTATGGGTGTGTGGGTGTGTGTGAGTGTGTGTGTGTGTGTGTGTGTGGGGGGGGTGAGTGAGTATGTGGATGTGTGTGTGTGGGTGTGGGTATGTGTGGGTGTGTATGGGTGTGTGTGGGTGTGAGTGTGTGTGTGTGTGTGTGGGGGGGGTGAGTGAGTATGTGGATGTGTGTGTGTGGGTGTGGGTATATGTGGGTGTGTATGGGTGTGTGTGGGTGTGAGTGTGTGTGTGTGGGTGTGTATGGGTGTGTGTGTGAGTGTGTGTGTGGGTGTGTATGGGTGTGTGTGTGTGGGTGTGTATAGGTGTGTGTGGGTGTGTGTGAGTGTGTGTGGGTGTGTGTGGGTGTGTGTGGGTGTGTATGGGTGTGTGTGGGTATGTGTGAGAGTGGGTGTGTGTGCAAGATGAGTGAAATTTACAAAAGTATGTGATTGTAGTAGTTCAGATGCCATAAGAATAAGTGAATCTCACCCTGATGCCAGACCCAGTCAATATTTTAATACTGTTGCAAAAATAAAAATTAACTTGCTTCAGCAGTTTTTTCCCTTCACCCATAGGTTGCACATCAGAATTCTGACATATCCTGAACGTGCTTCAATAGGTAGGAGTGAATTATGATGAAGTTGGAAGAGTAGGCCAGTGGGATGAACAAACCTAGCATCTGCAGACTTTCCTGTTTAACTGGGAGATGAAGGCCCACTGTATTCCCAAGGATATGGCCCCTGTGGTTTGTGGTCTAAGGAGAGGAATGACCCCACATGAGATTGAGGTCAGAGGAAGGAATATATATTTATATTAATCTGGTTAGACGTGGTATGATTGGGAACAGTCAACATGGATTGGTGCATGGAAGGCCATGTTTGACAAATCTTAATGAACTTTTTGAAGAGGTTACCAGGAAAATTGACGAGGGTAAGGTGGGTGATGTTGTCTATATGGTCTTCAGCAAGGCCTTTGACAAGGTCCCACATGGAAGATTAGTTAGGAAGGTTCAATCGTTAGGTGTGTTATGGAAGTAGTAAAATGGATTCAACGGTGGCTGGATGGGAGATGCCAGAGATCGATGGTGGATAAACGTTTATCGGGTTGGAGATCGGTGGCTAGTGGTGGGCCTCAATGATCTGTACTGGGTCCATTGTTGTTTGTAATATACATTAATGATCTGGATGTTGGGGTGGTAAATTGGATTCGTAAGTATGCAGACGATACTAAGAATGGTGGCGTTGTGGATAGTGAGAAGGTTTTCGAATCCTGCAGAGAGATTTGGGCAAGTTAGAAGAGTGGGCTGAAAGTTTGCAAATGGAGTTTAATGCTGACAAGTGTGAGGTGCTACATTTTGGTTGCACTAATCAAAGTTGAACATTCACTGTGAATGGTAGGGTGTTAAAGAATGCAATTGAACAGAGAGATCTAGGAATAATGGTCCACAGTGGAATCTCAGGTGGATAGGGGAGTGAAGAAGGCCTTTGGAATGCTGGCTTTTATAAATCAGAGCACAGAGTAGAAGAGTTGAAAGGTCATGTTAAAATTGTACAAGGTGCTGGGGAGGCCCAATTTGGAATATTATGTTCAGTTCTGGTCACCAAATTTTAGGAAGGATGTGAACAAAGTAGAGAGAGGACAGAGAAGATTCACCAGAACGATACCTGGGTCTCAGCACTTAAGTTATAGAGAAAGGTTAAACAAGTCAGGTTTTTATTCCTCGGAGCGTAGAAGGCTGAAGGGGGGGGGGGGGGGGGGAGGGGATTTGATAGATGTCTTTAAAATTTTGAGGGGGATAGATAGAGTAGATGTGGATAGACCTTTTTTCATTGAGGATAAGGGAGATTCAAACATGAGGACAGGAGCTAAGATTTAGGGGGCAAAAGTTTAGATGAACACAAGGGGAAGCTTCTTTACTCAGAGAGTGGTGTCTGTGTGGAACGAGCTTCCAGTGGAGGTGGTGGAGGCAGGTACAATATTATCTTTTAAGAAAAATTTGGATCGGTATATGAATGTAAAAGGTATGGAGGGTTATGGGCTGAATGCAGGTCAGTTTAACTAGGAGAGAGTAAATGTTTCAGCACGGACAAGAAGGGCCATGTTGGGCTGTTTCCATGCTGTAATTGTTCTATGGTTATATGGTTATAAGCCATAATAAACTCCACGACCCCTGTGCTACACTCTTTACGCTCAACGATAAGGTACTCACCCACACTGCACATTCACATAACCCGAGAGAGGCCTGGGTAACATGAATAGTCACTGTCTTTTTCACAGAATAGAAAATCTAAAACTAGTGGAAATACATTTAAGAGGAGAGGGGAATGATTAGAAGGGACTAGAGGGGTATGTTTTGCACAAACTATAGATGAGTGTATGGAATGGGCTACCAAAGGCGGGTACAAATATAATGTCCAAAAGACATTAAAAGGAAACATTTAGAAGGAAATGCGCTGAATATTACAAATGGGACATGCAAAGGTAGACAACCTGGCATGCACTGATCAAAAGGGCCTAATAACATTCTCTGACTCAAACCAGGAGAGTAAGATTATGGAATGACCCTTAATTTATCATTATATATTTTGAACATGAGATTTTTTTTCTTATATTAAAGTTTAAATTAAGTTAATTAGGAAATGAGCTTGAAATGTTAATTAACAGAAAATGGTTTTGCATGGCATAAGGAATGACATGAACAGATTTAAAAATTACTGTAATATAAAAAAGGATTAACTGGCACATCATTTATTTAAGTATTTCACATCTAATATCAATAAGTAATTCTAATATATTTGATTTTGTCATATATTCAGTGGTTGTGCCATGGATTCTGTTAAGAGTCTAACATACCTGTCACATACTGATCTAACAATTACTTGTACATCATTTCAGAATCAAAATCAAAATTTATTGTTATCAACATGTCACAAAATCCTTGGGCTGGTGGCAACATCACAGGTGCAAAATATAGTAAACCTCCTCTGGACCGTCTCCAAAGTCAGTATATCCTTCCTCAAATATGGAGACCAGAACTGGACACAGTACTCCAGGTGCGGTCTCACCAGTACCTTATACAGTTGCAACATTACCTCCCTACTCCTGAATTCAATTCCTCCAGCGATGAAGGCCAACATTCCATTTGCCTTCTTAATAACCTGCTGCACCTGCAACCTAACTTTTTGCGATACATGCACAAGCACTCCCAAGTCCCTGCTGTAGCTTTTCACCTTTTAAATAATATTCAGCTTTTTTATTTTTCTTGCCAAAGTGGATAACCTCACACTTACTAACATTGTACTCCATCTGCCAGACCTTTGCCCACTCATCCAGCTTAACTATATCCCTCTGCAGACTCTCCACATCCTCATTACAATTTGCTCTTCACTCAATTTGGTGTCATCTGCAAACTTGGCTACACCACATTTTGTCCCCTCCTCCAAGTCATCAATGTAAATGATGAACAGTTGTGGGCCTAGCACCGACCCCTGCGGCACCCCACTTACCACTCTCTGCCAACCTGAAAAACTCCCACCTATCCCGACTCTTTGCCTCCTGTCAGACAACCAATTTTCGATCCATGCCAATATACTTCCCCGGACTCCACTTTCCTGTAACTTACTGATAAGTCTCTTGTGCGGCACCTTATCAAACGCTTTCTGGAAATCCAAATACACAACATCAACCTGTTTCCCTCTATCCACCGCACCCATTATATCCTCAAAGAATCCTAACAAGTTTGTCAAACAAGATTTTCCCTTTCTAAAACCATGCTGCGTCTGCCTGATTGAACCTTTACGTCCAAAAGTTTCACTATTTCATCTTTATTGACAGCTTCAAGCATTTTTCCAACTACAGACGTCAAGCTAATTGGCCGATAATTTTCAGTCTTCTGTCTACATCCCTTCTTAAAAAGTGGCATGACATTTGCTGTCTTCCAGTCTGCCGGGACCTGGCCAGAATCCAAGGAATTTTGGAATATGACCACCAATGCATCAACTATAACTTCTGCCATTTCCTTCAGAACCCTTGGATACATTTCATCAGGACCAGGTGATTTGTCTGGCTTTAGTCTCATTAGTTTCTCCATCACTACTTCCTTTGTAACAACTATTTTATCAAGGCCCTCACCAACATTCGCATCCTTAGCTCCGCACTTGGGCATGCTGGACATGTCTTCACCATGAAGACTGACACAAAATATTTGTTCAATGCCTTGGCCATTTCCTCATTTTTGGCTACCAGTTTTCCTTTCTCATCCTCCAAGGGTCCTATGTTAACTCTGGCCACCCTCTTCTGTTTTATATATCTATACATTTTTTTGCTTTCTATTGTTATATTTTGTGCCAATTTACTTTCATAATCCTTTTTCCCATTTCTTATTACCCACTTTGTAACCCCTCGTTGTCTCTTAAAGTTATCCCAATCTTCCAGTTTCTCACTGCTCTTTGCAGCTTTGTACACCTGCGCCTTCAATTTTATACTCTCCTTTATTTTCTTTGTTAAGCACGGTTGATTTTTCCCTCCCTTGCTGCCCTTTTTCCTGACCGGAATATATTTTTGTTGAGCATTACAAAATATTTCTTTGAAAATCTTCCATTGTTCCTCAACTGTTTCATCAATTTGCCTGTGCTCCAGTCCACTCTGCCCAATTCCTCCTTCATCCTATGGTAGTCACCCCTGTTTAAGCATAATATATTAGTTTTAGATCTAACTATTTCCCCTTCCATCTGAATGAGAAATTCAGTCATACTATGATCGCTATTTCCCAGATGGTCTCTGACTATTACATCATTTACTCTACCTATCTCATTGCACAGCACTAGATCCAGGAGAGCATTTTCTCTTGTTGGCTCCTTAACATGCTGCTCAAGAAAGCTATCGCGGATGCATTCTATGAAGTCCTCTTCTGGACTCCCACGACCAACTTGATTTTCCCAATCTATGTGGAAGTTAAAATCCCCCATGACTACTGCCGTATCATTATTACATGCCTCACTTATCTCTCTATTTATCTCCTGTGCCACTAAACTATTGTTATTTGGTGGGCGATAGATAACACCCACCAATAATATTTTCCCTTTGTTATTCTTTATCTCTACCCAAATGGACTCAACATTATGCTCTTTAGATCTTATATCATCCCTCACTATTGCCTGGAGCTCATCTTTGATTAAGAGTGCAACTCCACCTCCCTTACCATCCTGTCTATCTCTTTGCACCACCTGATACCCTTAAAAGTTTAATTCCTATTTAGGGTCACCTTGTAGCCATGTTTCCGTGATGGCTACCAAATCATAGGCATGGGTACCGATTTGTGCCTCAAGTTCACTAACCTTATTTCTAATACTGCGGGCATTCAGATAAAGTGCCCTTATGCTCTTTGTCCTTTTAATATCTAGTGACTTCTGTAACCTTTTCTTTTGATTTTTCTGCCCACTATTTTTCTTTGTAATTTTCTTAACACTATCATTGACCCGAAAACTCACTGCCCCATCTGATTTTTTACTTTCTCCTCCCAACATTACTTTTCCTGGCCATTTCTTTATCTTCCCTACCCTTTTTCCTATCACTCAGGTTCGCATACCCCTGCCAAATTAGTTTAAACCTTGCCCCACTGCTGTACCAAACATACTTACCAAAATGTTGACACCTTTTGGATTTAGGTGCAACTCATCCTTCTTGTAAAGATCATGCCTTCCCCAAAAGAGATCCCAATGATCCAAGAAGCCAAATTCTTGCCCTGTATACCAGCCCCTCAGCCACACGTTCATTTTCCTTATCCTTACATTCTTTTCATCACTTGCATTTGGAACAGGTAGTAATCCCGAGATCACCACCCTAGATTTCCTGGCTTTCAGCTTTTGACCCAGCTCACTGTAATTCCTTTTCATTACCACCTCCCTTTTCTTGTCAATGTCGTTTGTACCCACATGTTCCAAGACATCAAGCTACTCTCCCTCTCCTCTCAGAATATTTTGGACCCGATTTGTGATATCTCGTACCCTTGCACCAGGGAGGCAACACACCATGCGGGTATACTTATCTGGCTCACAGAACCTCCTGTCTGTACCCCTGGCAATGGAGTCCCCAATAACTACTGCATTTCTCCTTTTCCTTTTCTTTTGCACCACTCTGCCAGGCTCATTGCCATTGACCTGGTGCCCGTGGCCATCTTCTGTCCGGTCATCTCCCTCAACAGAATCCAACACAACATAACTGTTACTGAGTGGGATAGTCACTGGTGTGCTCTCCGTTTTTCTCGCTTTTTTCTTTCCTCCCCTGACGGTTTCCCACTTACCTGACACAGGTTCTGGAGTATTTATCGCCCTGAAAGTTGAGTCGATTAACTCCCCACTCTCCCTTACAAGCCGCAGGTCATCAATCTGCAACTCCATATCCCTAATTCGGTCCCTTAGTAACTGCATCTCGGTACACCTGGTGCAGATGTGGCCATTTGGGAGGGTGGAGGTCACCCATTGTTCCCACATCTGACACCCAGTACAGAGCACTAACCCTATTGGCGTGACTCTGAATACGAAGGCAAATAACTCAGCTTACCTTTTCTCCTTGCCTGCTTTCGCCGCTGAGCCGCTCCTCGCTGGCTGCTCCCTCCCCTTTCACTCCTTCTATTGGCCCCTTGACCAATTAACCCTGTCACTTTCACCAAGCTCCTCCTTCTCCGACTCACAGCCCGACTCTCTCCAAGCTCCTCCTCTGACTCCCAGCCGAGCCAAGTAGGCCCAAGCCCCGATAAGCCCCCAACTTGAATAGCTTACCTTCTCGTCACTTTCACCAAGCTCCTCCTCCTCCGACTCATAGCCCGACTCTCTCCAAGCTCCTCCTCTGACTCCCAGCCAAGCGATGGTTGGATGGGAGATGGCAGAGAGTAGAGTTGGAAAATTGTTTGTCTAATTGGAGGCCGGTGACGAGTGGAGTGTCTCAGGGATTGGTACTGGGTCCACTGCTGTTTATCATATATATTAACGATCTAGATAATAGGGTGGCAAATTGGATTAGTAAACTTGCAGATGCTACAAAGGTTGGCAGTGTTGTGGACATAGAGGAAGATTAACAAAACTTACAGGGTGATATAGGACAGTTAGAAGAGTGGGCTGGAAGATGGCAGATGGAGTTTAATACTGATAAATGCGAGGTGCTACATTTTGGTAGGACTAATCAAAACAGATCATACACGTTAAAAGGTCGACAATTGAAGAGTTCAGTGGAACAAAGGGGTTTAGGAGTCATGGTACATAATTCCCTGAAAGTTGAATCCCATGTAGATAGGTTGGTGAAGAAGGCATTTGGTATGTTGGCTTTCATAAATCAGAGTATAGAACACAGGAGTTGGGATGTTATGTTGAAGTTGTATAAGGCATTGGTGAGGCAAAATTTGGAATACTGTTTGCAGTTTTGGTCGCCGAATTACAGGAAGGATATAAACAGTATAGAGAGAGTGCAGAGGAGGTTTACGAGAATGTTGCTAGGGTTTCAGGGTTTGAGTTACAGGGAACGGTTGAACAGGCTGGGACTTTATTCTCTGGAGCATAGACGATTAAGGGAGATTTGATAGAGGTATTCAAAATTATAAGGGGGAACACATAGAGTCAGTGTGGATGGGCTTTTTCCACTGAGAGTGGGGGAGATTCAAATAAGAGAACATGGATTGAGAGTAAAAGGGGAAAAGTTTAGGGGAAACATGAGGGGGAATTTCTTCATGCAGAGGATGGTGGGGTTGTGGAATGAACTTCTGGAAGTGGTGGTAGAAACGAGATCAAGGCAATGTTGGATAGGTATATGGACGGGAGAGGTGTGGAGGGTTATGGGCCAAATGCGGGCCAGTGGGTCTAGGTGGAAGAAATTGTTCAGCACGGTGTGGTAGGGCCAAACTGGCCTGTTTCTGTACTGTAAATGGTTAGATGGTTGCATGGTTATATAATGTTCTATGGGTGTGGAGTAACTCAAAATCTGATCACTTCATAGATACCGGAATATTGATATAGCAAGTAGATAACTTTGAAATACTATAAAGATTACAATCTCCATGAGATTTTACCATTACATCTCAATTATATTTAGTTAATTACACATTTCATCACCTAAGCATACACAAGAGGATATGGAAAGATGGAATACATTTATTATTTATTATTTATTATTTGCAGTGAGCAAGAGTGTTTCTATTAATTCTGCATTTAATATTTACTAAATGAATTATTGTTTTTTTTATGCCATGTGTTTGACTTGGGATTTATTTATTTTAGGTTGTTCCCAAGCGGGAACTAAAGCAATGTGTCAGGACTGCTGAGAACTGCAGATGGTTTCTTACATTGCCCTTGAGTTTGAGATTTCTTTGCAAATGTGAGAACACAGAATGTATTGGCTTTTCTATGCTGGGGGCTTCATTAACTGGAGTTTGAACATTCTGGCGATATCTATGCACAGATCCTGGGCCACGAACTGCAAACCAACCTTTTCAGTGGCCTGGCTATCCTTGCAATAGGCCTAAAGTGGGCCTAAAGTGGGCCAAGATTGGCCTTGACCGCTTGGTCCACCTTGACAAATGGTCAAGCGTAATGTCATCTCCCTGATCTGGCTTAATACACAAAAATGCCAGAGAAACTCAGCAGGTCACGCAGCATCTGTAGCAGCCATTCTCAAAGGAAAGGGGGCCCATAAACTATGAGCAGAGTCCGAGAATACCATAACTGAGGAAAGGTGCGCAATGGCTGATCTATCAAATAGATATAACCAATGTTTTGAGTCTAAGCCCTTCATCTAGGACTGAGGGAAAAGCAGGCTGATGCCTGAAAGAAGGTGGAGGGAGGAGGGGAGAAGAGGGAGAAAGGGGCTGGTGGAGGGGCACAGACTAACAGGAGGTTGTACAGGTGGAAAAACAGGAGAAAAAGGCTGAGGTGATGGGGGAGGGGTAGTTCTCTGAATGGAGGTAGGGAAGGCCATGAGAGTGTGTGTGTGTGTGTGTGTGTGTGTGAGAGAGAGAGAGAGAGAGAGAGAGAGAGAGAGATCTGTGCTCCTCCCCTACCTACAAATTGGAGGAACAACTGAAATTCTACTTGGGTACTCTCAAACCAGATGGCATTAACATCGACCTCTCGAGTTTCTGTTCAGCCTCTTCTCTGTCTCCTCTCCCTCTTCGTTTCCACCTCACCATCCCCCCACCTCCCTCTCTATTCAGACTTTCCCCCTCCCCGTGACTTCTCAACTTTTCTTCTCCTGCCCTCTCACCTATATCCGCCTGTGATCTGTAGACTGGTGCCCCTCCACTTGCCCCCTTTTCCCTCCTCTCCTCCCTCCACCTTTTCATTCAGGTGCCTGACTGCACTTTGCTTAGATCTTGACGAAGGGCCCACAATATTGGTTCAGATGTTGCATGACCTGAAGAGGTTCTCCAGCCCTTTTGTGTGTGATGCTACAAACTCCCCACATCTGCAGACTTTCCTGGTATAAAGCTCCCAATGAAACACCTACCCATTCTTTCCTGCTACTTCCAAGGTGCATTACAAACAGAAGCTTTTACTATTATTGTTGAAATGGAAGAGGTTGCCTTAATTGGTGCTGCATTATAATAATTGGCATCTTCCCTTAAATATTTTGGGTGTAGCGGCTGCTACACAGATTGAAACTCACTATGACCACGTCGGGGGTTTCAACGAACTGTTTAATTCAAACTTCACGCGTGTCCCTTTAAGGGTGGCATGAGCTCTGCCCCCGCATCGGTGGTGATGTCACCACGCTCACCCAAGGTGCGTGCTTTGCCAAAACCCACGCGGCATGTAGATCCCCCGACAGCACCATCTTCTTGTGGCTGCCCCGCCAGCGCAGCGGTACAAGTGGGGCTGATTCGCCACAAGGATGTGTGCCGCCACAAAATCCACCAAAATACCCACCCGGCACAATGAGAGCACTGTCACCAGAAAATTGGTGGGAGTTTAAGAAAATGGCTCACCCTCAACTTCTCAGGGGAAATTAGAGTCAAGGAAAAATTTTGGCCCTTGCCAGTGACTCCCAGATCTCTAAATTAATTTAAAGACATTCAAAAACAGCTATTGAAGCAATTTGCAGATGAGGAAATAAAGATCATGTTCCAGTCTGCAGTTGGTGTAAATTAACCCTACAGGAGCATTGGAATAAAGTTAATTCAAATGGAATTTGTCATGTCAAGTCCAGATTATGGTCATCTGATTGTTTCAGTGCAGTCCGACAAAACTGCATTCAACCAAACATAACACACAAACAATACATGTGTAGGATGAGAATTTATCTATACATATAAATATAATATTGTTTTGTGAATATGAGAGTGTGAGCAACTCCTTTGATCATTCAGAATTCTCACTGCCCATGGGAAGAAACTGTTCCTCAGTCTGGTGGTGCTGGCTCTGCTATGTCTTCCCCGATGGGAGCAGCTGAAAGATGCTGTGTGCAGGGTGGAAGGGACCCACAATGACTTTGGGTGGCATTCTCAGAAAACAATCACAGTAGATCACGTTGATTGGAGGGGAGGGAGACTCCAGTGATCCTCTCTGCCACTCTTATGGTCCTGTGGATTAAGCTTCGATCCATTTCTCTGTGGCAACGCTGTGATGCAGCCGGCCAGGATGCTCTCCATAGAGCTCCTGTAGAGGTTTGACATGATGGTGGCCAGTAGCCTTGATAACAACCTTTACTAACCCACCTAAACTAAAATAATAACATGGCTATATATTTATTTGGATGTTTCGGAAGATGCTCTAGATTTCAAAGAAAACATGTTTCTAACAAAGCCCTTGCTCATTTTCAAGGAAAACTTCACCAGTTTGGAGGATTCAAAGAAGCTATTTATAATTTTAATCCCATTATTCAAGAGGTTTGACATGATGGTGGCTCAATCTCCTCAGAAAATGCAGTCGCTGTTGAACCTTCCTGGCAAATAAGGAGACATTGTGTGTTTGAACCAATGGTGAAAGCTTTCGATCTTTAGCAAAGTTTAAAAATAAAGCCGATTAAATTGCTTAAGATTCAACCATGGATTTACCATACCCTGACATGACCCTGAAGCCCTAATTAACTATAGAAGCCCTGCTGAAATCTTCAAGATCCATACAGTACACAAAAGTGCTGGAGAAACCCTCCCAGGGGGAGTAAAAGGCAGCCAATGTTTCTGGACTGAGCCTTTCTTCAGCAGCGACCATCTGGGCACCTCCAACCAGATACCATTTTCTGTTAACCTCCCTTCCCCTGACCCACCGTCTCTCCCTGTCTCCCCTTTTATTGAGCTCTGTCTCCTTCCCACCAGTGCCACATTCACAGATCCACCTCCCCAACCCCCAATTCTCACCTTTTGCCTCTTGTCATCCCTGTCCATATCCAGTTATGGCCTGTTGCCTGCGCTCCTTCTCTGTCCCTGCGTCCCTCCTTCCCCGGTTGTCTGTCTGCTTTTTGCTCATACCTTGATGAAGGTTTCAGTCCCAAAGGTTTGGTTATTTATCTTTACCTCTTATGAATGCTGCAGAGTTCCTCCAGCATTTTTGTGTGTTTACTATCAGATTCAATGTTTCCCTTAAATCCTCTTCTTTTTTTTGGAATATTTTATTTAAAATCAACATATATATGACAGTTATAACAATTAATAAGGCATAAATAACAATATTAGAGAGTTTACAAATATATGTTGATTAATTTATAAAGAAAGAAAAAGAAGAGTAAAAAACACTTTAAAAACCCCAACTAATCCCTCCACCCCCCCCCCCCGACAACCCTTACTAACACAACTAAAACTAAAATACATAATAACATGGCTATATATTGATTTGGATGCTTCAGAAGATGCTCTAGATTTCAAAGAAAACATTTTTCTAACAAAGCCCTTACTCATTTTCAAGGAAAACTTCACTGGTTTGGAGGATTCAAAGAAGCTATTTATAATTTTAATCCCCTTATTCAAGCATACGGGCTCCAAATGTACAAATGCAGAATATTTACCCCTCAAATTATATGTAATTTTTTTCTAAAGGGATACAACTTTGAATCTCTGTTTGCCATCTTCCTAGTGTTGATGAAATGCCTGATTTCCAAGTAATAGCGATACATTTCCTTGCTATCACCAAAATTAATTTGACAAATTTCAATTGAAAATCTGATAAAGATAATTTAGGAGTTATATTCTCAAATTTTTCTGTCAACAATAATTCAGGAATTAATGGAAAACAATATCCATAACTTGTAAAAACTTACTAATGGAAATCCAAAAAGGTTTAACCTTTGAACAAGACCAGGTAGAATGAATAAAAGTTCCAACATCTTTTCCACATCTAAAACATTGATCCATTATATCTGATTCAATTTCTGAGGCGTAATCTGCAATTGATGTGAAAAGTTATAATGAAGTAATCTATACCTTATATTAATTGTATTGGACATAACTTCTTTACATAAATATTTCCAAACCTGCTGATCTACTGATATATTCAAATCTTGTTCCCATCTTTCCTTTGCCTTAAACAAACCTTCTTTAGGTGCTTTTTCTTGTAACATCATATATGCTATTGAGATAATTTTTTTAGCCATTCCATCAACAACTAATGGTTCTAAATCTGTAGGATCTTTTAAAATTATATCAGATCATAATTTCTCTCTTAAATAGGCTCTTAATTGAAAATAACAAAAAAAGTGTATTGCCAGGAATGTCATATTTAATTTTTAATTGATCAAATGACATCAACCTATCATTATCGTAACAATCTCCTAATTTAAGAATTCCTTTATTATTCCAAATATTAAAAAAAATTATCTTTTGAAAAAATTAGAGGGTGAATCAATGGTGTTTTTAATGATAAAATATTTCCATCAATTTTTAATTTAACTTTACTCTCTTTTCAATAATAAAGAATTTAATCTCCATTTATATACTGAGTGTTGTTTTCAGCAAATTCTAGTTAAATCAACAATGGGGAATGATCAGATAATATTCTTGTTTTATAATCAATATTCAAAATTCTTGTTTGATTTTGAGACGAAAGCAAAAAAAAAATCAATTCTAGATTATGTATCAAATCTATTAGAATAAAATGAATAATCTCTATCTCTTCGATGTATCCTTCTCCATATATAAATTAAGTTTAAATCCTTCATTAAATATAGCAATGTTTTAGCTGTTTTAGATTTAACTGTTGTTCTTAATGATTTCTCCATTAAAGGATTCAAACAAAAATTAAAATCTCCTGCTAATATATTTTCATGAACATCTGCTAAATTCAAAAAAGTTTATTGTATAAATTTCTCATCATCCATATTTGGTGCATATATATTTAACAGAGTCCATTATATATCTACCAACCGGATCTGTGATCACATTTTGAATTTTAACTGGCAGATTTTTCTTAAATAAAATTACCACTCCTCTAGCCTTAGAATTAAATTAAGAAAAAAACTACCTGATTAACCCAGTTTTTAAAAAAATTTAAATGTCCCTTTTCAGTTAAATAAGTCTCTTGTAAAAAGGCACTATCTATTCCCATATTCTTAATACAAGACACAATTTTATTTCTTCTTATCTCTTTTAATTTCCAGTTAATTCCATTAATATTAAAACTCATAATCTTAACTGCTTTATTCATTTTGCTTATTTATAAAATTTATCAAGTTCCTTTCCATCACTCCTATTCAGGAAGAATTCCCACAAAATAATTTGGTCCTGAATTTCATTGTCTGCATCCAAAAACATCAAAATTATTCAAAATAAGCACTTCCTAATTAATTAATCAAAAGAAAGGAAGAAAAAAAGAAAAGTCAAACATAAACCCCTCCCCAAGTGCTAAAAAAATAATGCTACCACCCTGCATTTTACGGGTCATGAACAAACCACAAAAACTCATGTGGCCGCCAGAAATCAGACAAACACATCCCCCAACTCCCACGGGGGTGGGGGGGGGATTTCTAAATCTAATCAACAATTCCATCCAATGTAAGAATTCTTCATCAAAGAGATGAAAAATAGAAAAGAAAAGGGGATTAACACCCCCCTCTCTTTATACATCAAATTCATTACAACAAATTAGTGCCCTCTGTTACCTGAATTTTAGTCAGATTCTCAGCATCTGCTTGTAAAAAAAAATACATTCTGTCAATCTGGTACAAATATTTTCAAAGTAGCTGGATAACGCAAAACAAATCTATAACCTTTATCACATAAATATTTCTTAACTAGATTAAATTCTCTCTTTTTCTTCAATTTTGACTCAAATCTGGATTTTAAAAAAATCTTATCCCTTTCATAACTTAAAGGACAGCTTTAACTCTTTAGCTCTTTTCTTCACTAGACCAAGAAGTCTCACTTTGTCCTGGTAGTTAAAAAAATCTGACCAGATAGATTGGGTTCTCTGGCTTGGACTCAGTTTTGGTCTCAAAGCTCTATGACCCCTCTCAATTAAAATCTTATCCTCAAAATATTCTTCTCCAAATATCTTTGGTATCCATTCTTTAAAAAAATGAATCACATTTTGTCCTTCTTTGCCTTCAGACATTCCCACAATTTTAACATTATTTCTTCTACTATAATTTTCCAAAATATTAACTTTCTCCAACAGTTTTTCATTCATAGAGATCGAACTGATCGTCGTTTCCTCATTCATATTAGACCCCACTTCAATACGTCATACTTTTTCGTGAACATCTTGAATTTTATTTTCCAATTTATCAACCCTCTTTGTAACATTATTTATCACCTTTGTCAAATCTGTTTTAATTTGCTTCAGTTCTGCAGTTAACAGTTTAAAATTATTCTCCAAAGCTTCAGAAAGTCCATCTATTTTAATTTCAATTTTACTAATTTCCTTCTTAAAAATCTTTTTCTTGCCTCCAAATCCATTCCTTTTCTGAACTTAACATTTCTTCTTCACTGTCATACTCTTCTGAAGCCTCCTCCATTGGAGAAATGTCACCTTCTTGCCCAGAAGCCGAAAGGATGGACTGCCCCTTTAAGAGACTCTGTTTTTTTTCCCATGCGCGATACAGTTTTAATTTTTTTCTCCAGCGCCGTCTTTATGGGGCATGGTGAAGAGGGGTCTGGGGGAAGGTCCTTCACCGGAGAAGACTTCAGCGGCCTGCTTGGTTGACAAGTGTAAGGTAAAACATCATGAGATGGGAATGTGTAGGGAGTTACCCTGTACAGGGCAGTAACAAGAAGGGGAGGTGTCCTTGTACTCCTGTTAGGTAAAACATCATGAGATGGGAATGTACAGGGCTGTAACAAGATGTGAATGCATCCTTGTACTTACAAGATAAGAGAGACATTGATGGATTGAGAGGCAGGAAGCTAGCAGGGAAAGGATAGCAACAGTTTTAGTCATTGGACAAGTAATGATATGATGATGTTCTAAGCACATATCCAAGGGTATAAAAAATCACCATTTTGCTGATAACGGCAGAATGCATTCTCCGACTAACATGTTTAGTCGCAAGTGTTACAATCCGGTAATAAAGAACAAAAAACCCTGATTTCGACTCAGCCTGGTGTTTGTCTCACTCATTCATGAACAAAGCAGACCTAACAATTTGGTGACCCCGACGTGATGGGTGAGTGAACACTGGACGACGGTTTCTGTTTTTTCTGACAATCATCTCAGCCGGCTGATAAAAAGGTCCAGAGAAGCCTGTTTTAACAAAATTCTCTTTTTTTTTTTTAAAATCTTTATGATTGTCAGTAAGAACTGGAGATCGGACAAATTAGACGACCACAATTGAAGGTCGCATGCCAGGATTGTAACACGTAAGTGATTACAGACAAGATAAAAGTCCTTAAGGTGTTTGAATGACATTTATTAAGTGCTTCGCAAGAAACTACTAGAGTTTAAAAGTCTTTATTGTGTCGTTGCAAAGTCCAATAGAGTGAGAAGGTGGTCTATAAACAATTGAGGACCTGAGTTTTCTGCCCTAAACTGGTTATTAAGAGGAGAAATCTCCCACGTGAAGGTTGGGCTTTGAAAGAAAACAAAGGTTCAGGCTTATTGGCCTCAATTGTATCTGAGAGACTGACTTATAAATGTCCGGTAGGTATGATAATGTCTGTACACTTGAGAAGTTAAGAATTTATTTCCCCAATTCGCCGTGGTGGAATACCACAGCAGACACTAGAGACCTTGAGACAACAAAAAAAGTACTCAGGGACGCCTGCCTGGTGAACAAGAACGACGACAGAAGGCTGCGACAGCTGTGTCCGGATCAGGTAGGAGATATTAATGAAAAAGTTGATAAACTCCTAAGAGACACCCAGTTTATTCGAAATACTTTTGATAAGTTAAATGAGGGTATTCCCAACATCACCAAGGAGATAAAGTTACGTAAATTCATAGATTGGTACAGGGAAACAGGACAAAAGTATAGCCCAAATATTTGGTTTTCTAGTTGTAATTTAACTTTCAGACCCCTTTGGGAAAACAGAGAGTGGAAAACGAGCAATCAGAGTATACAGGACAGTCTGAAGTCAATTGGAGGACAAGACTTAGAGACTGTTCCTTTAAAAGATATTAGTCATCCAGCTTGCAAGGAGACATTTTTAAAAGCAATTTTCGTTGACATAGATCCCCTAAATGGACAAAAACCTAAATTAAAACAGGCATTAGAAAGCGGTCCCGCAGCTATGGCTGTACAGTTGCCTGCTAAGACTTTTGACCAAGTTATTAAGGAAATTAATCAGGAATTAGAGGAGCGAAATACCAGTAATGCGGCATTGGAAAAACAAAAAATGCTCCGAAAATGTGTAGACCGCTGGAGGAAGAGGGGTTGGTTACCCGGGGGCACTGAGATGTTCCTGACAGGTGAGGGAAAAAAAAATTTAAAACGTAGAGGCTTAGATAAGCTGGAAGAAACAAAACACAGAAGGGAAAGGAAAAGTGCCTGTTTCCAGTTTCCAGCCACGAAGTGTCCGGGTTTGCTCTCTCCCTCCCTCCTTTCACCCTCCCCCCTCTCTCTTCTCTCCCCCCCTCTCTCTTCTCTCCCCCTCTCTCTCTTCTCCCCCCCCTCCTCTCTCACTCACTCCCCCTCCCAATCCCAATCTGTGGCGGTGCTGCCCTGAAATCCCCAGGTTGGGCAGGGCAGAGAAATACAATTTGGTTTTAATTTTGTGCCCACAATTCCAGCTCCGCATCAAATGGGATCCTGTTTTATCCTCTCTCCCTCCCTCTTTCCCGCACCCCCACCATTGCGGGATCAGGGCAGACATTGTGGGCTGACATGTAGCTCACTCGAGGTGGGAGGGAAGGAAGGAGTGATAGTTCCCAGTGGTGGGAGACCCAATCTGATCCAGACCAGTGATCACAGGATGAGAACCTTTAAAACCTTTGAAACGAAAGTGTTAATCTGAAGACTTTTCTCCCAGTGGGGCCAGTGCAAGGCATTTTCTCTCTCTATCTCTTGTGCTCTGTGTATCTGCCTCTCTATCTCTTTCTCTTGCTATGCTCTCTCTCTCTCTCTCTCTCTCTCTCTCTCTCTCTCTCTCTCTCATAGTCTCTGGATGTATGTGATGTCATGTATGTACTCTGACAATAAATCATTTATAAGTGAGTCTTATACAATTAAACAAAACGGGACACAGAAAACAAAATCTTTAATCGCGAGTCAGCAAAAAAGAGGGTGAGAGACAAGGAGATGCAGTACCGCGATGTCCTAGCTATATTCGAAGAATTTGGTCTCCCTGATAACCCACCTATTATGGCCCCTGTAGAAATAGCTTGTAGACCCTCGCCCTATGCATATGTGGAGTCACAAGGTGCCCCTGGCACCCCAGATGGGATCCTGGAGTCACGTCCCTTATATCCAGATATTGAGACACTGGGGTGTGACAAGAACCTCGGGAATAGGGACACATCAGACGAGGTACAGGCCCCTTTAATAAAAATAGAAGGGGGAGTAATAGATGTAGAGACCCCTCTGGAGTCCAAGAAAATAGAAAAGGAGTTAGAGATACAGAAATGGAACATGAAAAAGGTTCAGGATAACATTAAAAACTTAAACAGAGATATTAATGTGCTGGGGCAGATCAGTGAGGATCAAAAAGAATTAATGGTAGGTGTATTGAAGGAAGTGGAAAAGATAACTACAACACTGTCAGGAGAAATTAAAGCTGAAGGAATGGTAATAGGAGTAAAGGACGAAAAGTGTAGTACAGATGAGGAAATGAGATACGATCCACCATGGGAGGAAAGTAAAAGGAAAAGACTCGGGAGGGAGAAAAATAGACATGCCTACCTGGACATAGTTAGAACAAAAGAGAAAGATGTGAAACAACTAAACTATGGCCGAAAAGATTATCTTAGAGATGAACGTGACCAATATACCTTTGACTCTGAGACATTGGAAGCTGATAGGGACAGTGACAGTGACGAAGAAGAGTCAGAACAAGGTGGGATAAATAAATGCATGCCAAGAGTAAAGAAGGAGCAGAAATCCCCAAAATTGAGATATCAATGCCCATTACTGATCACGGGACGGGGAACTCAAAAATATGTACCCTGGTCACGAATGGACTTAGAGAGTTTAATGAAAACACTACCTCCGTTGAGTAATGGGGCTAGTCCATGGATTTCTTGTTTTGAGCGAGAAACCTGCCAAGAACAATTAGCACTCGCAGATGTCAGAACTATCATGATAAAATTAAAGGCAGAAGGGGCCCTGAAGCAAATAGAGAAAATTGTAAGAAGCAGTAAATTGGGGGATGAAATAGAATTTAACCCACTTCGGAATAAATTTTGGGAAGCACTTAGAGAAACATTTCCTACACCCTATAGTTTGGATGCCTTGGTAACCCTTCAACTAAAGGAAGGAGAGACTGCACACGAGTATTTCACTCGAGCATGGGACTTATGGGAAACAGGGACTGGAGAAAGACCCGACCACAGCCCCTTATGAAGGGCTCACTTTCGTAATGGGATAATAAACGGACTACCTGCTACGGTTCAAGCAAAATTAAGGGACATTGTGGGATTAGAGACAATGTCAGAGGATTTGTGGAAAAGACACCTGACACATGCAATCAAATGACATCGTCAATCAGAGCATGCTAAGTCAGAAAGTGCGTCCCAGAAGGAGGTGGACAAAACAACCGATAAATTGGTGAGAGCCATAGAACATATAGGGGTTAAATTAGCGGCCCAACAGATAGTCCCACAGGTCATGGGGCCAGTGATAAATCCGGGACCCCAAGTAAGAAATGGTTGGGAAAGACAGCTAGGTACAATGTATAGAGGGGAACATGCAGTATGCTGGTACTGCCAAAATCCTGGACACTACCAGCAGAACTGTCCGGAGGCTGGGAGAGCAAGGGGAAAAAGATTACCCTCTATTAGAGGCTATCGGGGAAGAGGAGGAAACTTAAGAGGACAAGCAAGGGGTAGGGGTGGACACATTGATGGGCCCCAGAGAATCGGGGGGTGGCAGAGTGATCAACAAGTCCAGGCACCTCAGTGTAATGACTATATTGAGGAAGGTGCTGAATTTGATTATTGACGGTGCCCAGGAGAATCAAAAATCACGCCTCCCTGGGAGCCACCAAAAATTTGGGGGACGGTAAATGGAGAAAAAATTGAATTTATGGTTGACACAGGGGCAGCAGTTACGACAGTGATTAAAAAACCCCCAGGGAGCACATTTTCGGGCAAAACATTATCTACAATAGGATAAGGGAAACACAGCCCTATACAGATAACATCGACATGACATTTGGACGACAAAGGGTTAAAACGCCTGTCCTGGTTGTGCCAAGTTGCCCCATTAATTTATTAGCAAGGGACATTCTTACCAAACTAGGAATAACCATACAATGTTCTGAGAAGGGCCTTCGGTTAACATACCCAGGGTATACAATAAGAAGGGGAGGACAGTTTATAGTAATGACCCCATCTAACGCTTCAGAAGACTCTGTGGAGGTTAGTATTTTCTGGAGTCGTCTACTGTATGATGAACCAGGCCCAGGGCTGATTAAACAGTTTTTTGAGTGGAGGGCCAGTATTCCTCGGTATGGGGATTACCATTATCCACTAGATCCTATGCATGTTACATTAAACTACACCATCCACCCGGACCAGGAATATGAGGAGAGGTGGGACTCTCTAAAAGAAGGGAAGACAGAAACGATACATTGTCCATTTATCTTTGTAGGTAAGGAGGGAATAGCTGCTATGGTTGTCATGACAGAAGAACAAATGGAGTGGTTCTGCTTAGGAGTAGAAAGTGTGCCTCATGTGACCTTGGGTATTGCCAAAGATCATCACGCTCGACAGCTGGGTCCGATGGTAAAGGAAGCGATAGGGTGTGAATACAGGCAGACAGAAATCCCGGGATATTCCACCTCGGAGGGAGGAAAATTTGTCAGACTGAATATTGAAGCATGGGACCAGGTAGTGAATGAGAAAGTAGAAAGAGACCGAGCCATAGAAGGAGAAAATATTGATCACAGAGACTCAGACAAATATCTTTCTAATCTGAGTCCACATATATGGACAACGGGGCCCTATGATGTGGGAGTAATAAAAGGAGAGGTATTTCTAGAATTGGCCAACCCCGGGCAGAAACCAATATGGAGAAAACAATACCGCTTGTCGCCCAGTCAGGAGGAGGGTATTAAAGGAACGATAGAAGGGTTAATGGAGTCAGGGGTTTTAAGGGCGGCACCTGACAGTATGTGGAACACGCCCATCATGCCTGTTCCCAAACAGGGTAGAAAAGACTGGAGGATGGTACACGACCTCCGGGAGATTAACTTGGCTACCAAGACCATCGGGAGACCAGTCCCAGACCCATATGTAGCACTTAGGGCTCTGAGTCCGGAGCACGAATACTATACTGTCATTGATCTGGCAAACGCATTCTTCTGCTTGAATTTAGCTGAGGAATGGCAAGACTGGTTAACTTTCACTTACCAAGCACATCGGTACACATACACTAGATTACCTCAGGGTTATAAGGACAGTCCAGGACTGTTCAATCAGGCCCTTAGCGAAATCCTAATGAAATTAAAGCTCCCGGAAGATGTTACACTGATTCAGTATGTAGACGACCTACTATTAGCAGGGAAAACGCCACATGGGTGCCTGACAGGGCAGCCAAACAGGTTACTGGTTATCATGAACATATACAGGGGATGATTTTGAGGTCCCATAACAAAAAAAAATGAATCTGAAACTAAGGAGACTTGTAGCAGATTGAATGACTACACAGATGAGTTTTGTGGAGGAAGAGTGCTGTACAACTGGCTCCCCGCTAACTGGGATGGTCGGTGTGCTCTAGTAACCCTTAATGCGCCAGTGCTGATTGTCAAAAGGCAGGAGGGAGACGAGGATTCCCTAGAATTGCGCCACACAGAGAGTTGGCTGTGGAGAAAAAGGAGGAGTGTTGGACTCTTGGGGCCGGGAGGAAGGAACCCTGATGGGGTATGGATTGATGCCATTGGCCAAGCCCGGAATATTCCGGACGAATTTAAATTAGCCGATGAGATTGCAGCTGGGTTTGAAAGCTTTCCTGTTTTTAGTGCAATATTTCCCATCACTGTAAATAAGAATGTTAATAGGATCAACCTTATTCACTATAATGTCCAGCGCCTTGCAAATTTGACCAGGGACGTTGTTGAGGCAATACATCAACAACTGTCAGAAACTTCCCTTATGACACTTCAGAATAGGATAGCGATTGATATGGTCCTGGCAGAGAAAGGTGGAGTGTGTGCTATGTTTGGAGATCTATGCTGCACTTCTATCTCTAATAACACAGGGCCAGATGGATCACTCACTAAGGGGTTAACGAAACTTAGGGCATTGGCGAAAGAATTAAAAGCCCAGTCTGGAGTCTCCAATCCTGTTTTATCCTGGTTACAGGGAGTGTTTGGGAGATGGAGCACATTGTTAGGACAACTTTTGCTGGGTTTGTTCATTTCTGTATCAATTTTTATCACTTGTGGCTGTTGTTGTATTCCATGCATTCGAACGCTGGTCACGAGGACCATAGAGAGAGCCTTTGCTGACCGTGATGAACTGCCTCCGAAATATCAAGCTGTGCAGGCTGTGGAGCAAGACTATCTCACATTACAGGAGGCGGAGAAAGTTGCTGAGATCGATCTGGAGTCTGATGGGGAATGTGATGGAAAGGAGGGATTGTGAATTAGATTGTTACACATATAATTTTAACCTTGCTTGTAACCTAAATATTATAACCTTGATTGTAGAACAAATATTATAACATTGATTGTAACACAAATATTATTAATCAGATTGTAGAACAAGTATTATGAATTAGATTGTAGACCATATGTTAACTTGGGAATTTACTAATGTACGGGGGGTTAGCTAGTTTTTTGCTTGGGGGCAAATGGGATGAAACTTGTAAACGGGCAATGGGATCGGGGTGACGGATGGGGGGTGTACGCAAAGGAGGGTTGAGGGAGCCCTCGCCCACCAGCCGAACTGCCCTGTGAACAGAACCCGTATAGAGCTTGGCAATAATAGGCGAACTAATGTAACGCGGTGGTAGCATAGTCAGGGCGAGATTGTCCTCTAAAGAGGACAAAGGAGGGATTGTAAGGTAAAACATCATGAGATGGGAATGTGTAGGGAGTTACCCTGTACAGGGCAGTAACAAGAAGGGGAGGTGTCCTTGTACTCCTGTTAGGTAAAACATCATGAGATGGGAATGTACAGGGCTGTAACAAGATGTGAATGCATCCTTGTACTTACAAGATAAGAGAGACATTGATGGATTGAGAGGCAGGAAGCTAGCAGGGAAAGGATAGCAACAGTTTTAGTCATTGGACAAGTAATGATATGATGATGTTCTAAGCACATATCCAAGGGTATAAAAAATCACCATTTTGCTGATAACGGCAGAATGCATTCTCCGACTAACATGTTTAGTCGCAAGTGTTACAATCCGGTAATAAAGAACAAAGAACCCTGATTTCGACTCAGCCTGGTGTTTGTCTCACTCATTCATGAACAAAGCAGACCTAACACAAGGTCGGCCTGATTTCTCTCTTCTTTTCTTCTGATTTTTTCATAGGTTTTGCTCTTGAAGTCTTTTCATTTTTTAGCAACATCTCTTCTTCTTCTGTTGATCACTTTAAATTGACCTTAACGTAGTTTTTATTAAGTTAACTTTTCTCAATATGATTTTTTTAAATTAATCCCGCAGGAGTCGATAGGTTGCATGGTGCTTCTGACAGCATCATGTGACATCCTCTTCCCCCTCTTAAATCCTCTTGTTTGACATTACTTACTATGCAGGTTTTTGCTCACCCTGTCAGTTGGGACCTACTATAGCTTGATTTATCTTTTAATAACCATATAACAATTACAGTACAGAAACAGGCCATCGCAGCCCTTCTAGTCCACACTGAATCACCCATCTACCTATCTAGTTTTTCCTTAAATGACAAAATAGACCCTGCTGCCACTACTTCTCCTGGAAACTCATTTCACACAGCCACAACTCTCTGAGTGAAGAAGTTCCCCCTCATGTTACTTCTAAACATTTGCCCCTTAACTCTTAACTCGTGACCTCTTGTTTCACTCTCTCCTACCCTCAAGGGAAAACGCCTATCCTCATCAACTCTATCCATCCCCCTCATCATCTTAAATACTTCTATCAAATCCCCTCTCAACTTTCAACAGTTCAAGGAATAAAGACCAAATCTGCTCAATCTTTCTTTGTAATCTCGATTCTGAAAACCCAGGTAACATTTTTGTAAATCTTCTTTGCATTCTCTCTACCTTGTTGATATCCTTCCTATAATTTGGCAGCAAAAACAGCCACAATATTCCAAATTTGGCATCACCAATACCTTGAAGAGTCTTAACAACACTTCCCAACTCCTGTATTCTATGCTTTGATTTATAAAGGCCAGCATAATATAAGGCTTCCTCACCACCCTATCCATGAGTTTCTACCTTCAGGGAATGATGCACCATTATTTCTAGATCTTTCTGCTCCACTACATTCCTCAAAACCCTCCCATTTACTACGTATGTTCTGTTTTGATTATTCCTACCAAAATGAAACACTTTACACTTCTTAGCATTAAACTCCATCTGCCATCTTTCAGCCCACTCTTCTGAACAGTTCAAATCCTTCTGCACTCTGAAAACCTTCTTCATTATCCACAATTCCAACTATATTAGTTTCATCTGCATATTTACTAATCCAATTTACCACCCCTCTTCCAGATCATTAATGTAAATGACAAACGGCAGCGGACCCAATACAGAAACCTGAGGCACACGGCTTGTTACCAGCCTCCAGCTTGACAAACAGTTATCCACTACGACTCTCTGGCATCTCCCTTCCAGTCACTGTTGTATCCATTTGACTATCTCAAAATTAATACCGATCGACTGAACCTTCCTAACTAACCTTCCATGTGGAACCTTATTGTAGGCCTTACTGAAGTCGATATAGACAACATCCACTGCTCTACCCTCATCAACATTCCTAGTCACCTCTTCAAAAAATTCAACAAGATTGGTCAAACATGACCTTGCATGCACAAATCTGTGTTGAGTGTTCCTGATCAGACCCTGTCTCTCCAGATACTTATATATATTATCTCTAAGAATCCTTTCTATTAATTTACCTACCACAGACATCAAATTTACAGACCTATAATAGCTAGGCATGCTCTTCGAACCCTTTTTAAACAAAGGAGCCACATGTGTGATATGCCAATCCTCCGGCACTACACCCATCTCAAGTGACATTTGAAAAATCACTGTCAGAACCTCTGTTAATTTCCTCACCAACTTCTTTCAAGGTCCTGGGGAAAATCCTATCGGGACCTGGAGACTTAGCAACCTTTATATGCTTCAAAAGCTCCAGTACTTCCTCTTTCTTAATCACTACATTTCCCATAATTACCCTCTTTGCTTCCTTTACCCCACACAATTCAACATTCTTCTCCTGAGTGAATACCAAACAAAAGAACATTCAGTATCTCCCCCATCTCATTTGGCTCCACACATAGTTTTCAGCTCCGTTTCTCTAAGGGACCAATTTTATCCCTCACTCTCTTTTTGCTATTAACATATTTGTAGAAACCCTTTGGATTTATTTTCACCCTATTGCTAAAGCCACCTCCTACCTTCTTTTAGATTTTCCAATTTCTTTCTTAATATTCTTTTTGCATTCAGTGTATTCTCCACACATCTTTATTCCTTGTCTCTTATATTTATTGTTTATCTCCCTCTTTTTTCAAACCAAGTTTCCATTATCCCTTAAAAACCATGGCTCTCTCAAAGTTTTTATCCTGCCTTTTAACCTAACAGGAACATAAAGATTTTGTACACTGAAAATCTGATCTTTAAAAGACATCTATTTCTCTACTACATCCTTCCAATAAATCAAATCGTCCCAATACATTCCTTGTAAATCCTTTCTCATCTCTTCAAATCTAGCTTTTCCCCACTCGAAAACCTCAACCCTAGGCCCTGATCCATCCCTTTCCATAACTACACTGAAGCTAATGGCACTATGATCACTATATCCAAAGTGCTCCCCAACTCATACTTCTGTCACCTGACCGATCTCATCCCCAACAGTAGATCCAACACTACCCCTTCTCTAGTCGTTACCACTAAGGAAAGAAAAAGTTTGAAAACCACTGTTTTAATCATCTCTCATTGACTCGTTATGTGCATGGTTTCACAACGCCAAAGGAAATGGGCCAATGACAATTTGACTGAAGAAAAATAATTAATTAACAATTGGATCTAGATCAGTGGTTCTCGACCTTCCCTTCCCACTGACATCCCACTTTAAGTAACCCCTTTGTGATTAGTAAGGGCACTTATGGCATAGGGAATACTTAAAGTGGGATATGAGATTAGGGGGCAGTTTGAAAACCACTGGTCTAGAGGAACAAACACAGGCAAATGGGGAGGATGGGCACTAGGGCCTGGCTCTGTGCTATAGAACTCTATGATTCTATGACTCCAAATAATTGTGAGGCAACTCATTCCACTTTGGAACTAGTCTGAGACAGGACCATATGGATTGAAACCAGAATATGACACAGAAAAACACAGCACTGGAGAAACTCAGCAGGTCAAACAGTATCCTTTATAGAGCAAAGATAAAGATACTTAACCAACATTTCAGGCTTGAGCGCTTCACCTTGACGAAGAGCTCATGCCCAAAACATCAGTTCTGTATTTCTACCTTTGCTCTATAAAGGACACTGTTTGACCTGCTGAGTTTCTCCAGTGCTATGCGTTTTTACTTCAATTACGGTGCCTGCAGACTTTCATGTTTACTCCTACATATAACACTGAAAAGAGAAAACATCCGACGTGGAGACAAATAGTTATTGGATTTACTTGATTGACATTTGGAAGATTAAAAAACAAAAATACCAGAAGGAACCGAATGTTGAGAATGGATAACTTAATAGAGAAGAGAGTGGTGGGATCAGGTGTGATGACAGAAAACAAAATGAGATCAAACGATCAATCTTTTCAATATTCGGGGTGGAACCGTATGTTTTTGCAGTGACTTATTATAATGGTTAAGAATTAAGGAGAGATATTGCCTTAAAGAGAACAGAAGCTGCAGTCAAGACAATTGTGGGCGGCAGAAATATAAACCAAAAGCAATTGCAAAACCTTCCTCTCATAGACAAAGGGCATCACTAAACACCACAAGCCAATTGAAGTGAATAATGGTGGCATGGTTAGCGGGGTGGCGAGCATGACACAATTTCAGCACTGGCATCCTCAGTTCCAATTTGTTGCTGTCTGTAAGGAGTTCATGCGTTCTCCCCGTGATCTGCGAGGGTCTCCTCCGGGCGCTCCTGTCTCCTGTCATGTTCCAAAGAGGTTTGGGGCTTAGAAGGTTGATTGGGTTACAGGATGTTCTGTCTTGCTGGAGTTTGGAGAAAATACGCTGTAATGTTATAGAGATGAAGGTTGAATTTGAACAAGATCTGGGGCCCATTCATGAAGGATGATCATCATTTGGTGGCTTAGGCAGAGGGTTTTCTATCCGATATCCGAGAGCCAAGACTTGATTCTTTACAATTTATTTGCTGGTGACCGTGTTTAGTGAAAGGGGGTAGATTAGTATGGGGTTTTTCATTTTTTTCCCTTCTTTTTTTCTTGTTTTTCTACAACTGGGATAGATCGATCTGTTTAGATCACCACAATGTGTATCTCAATTATTAGAACATGAGGTGAAATTCTCATAAGGATTTTTCACTTTTATTGAGAAGTATATGACAATATGCAATTTACACTTGACCCACATTTCTGCAATGCATTATATAAAAGCCATATAATTAATTAATATCTAAACAATATATATATGTAATATTTCTATCCACCAAATTAATAAAAATGTTTTAAAAAGAAAAGAAGATGAATTGGTCCCATGGGTGTGTTGGGGCTGTATGGGCTCATGACCAGAAGGGCATGTAACTGTTCTGCATCTCTCATTCAAAAAGGAGAAGTTACAGAGGCTCAGGGTCCCGACGCGAAACATCGATTGTCCATCCCTCTCCATGGATGCTACCAGACCCACTGAGATCCCCCAGAGCATCTCTTTGTTCCAGCATCAGTGGGCCTTGTGTTTCTCAAGTAAATTAAAGTATGTTGCCAATTGTACAGGAGCGTGTTTAAACGGTCTTCCTTTTCCACCATCAGGCTTTCTGACTTTGGAAATCTTAAGAGTGGAATCATATTCCTTTAGGTTTGTTGGAGTTTTTTAAAGAAGCTTTACTGAAAGGAATTGCATGGGCTTAGTCTTTCCATCACATTTATTCCTTTCCGTTAATGGCATCACTCTTCCTCTTCCATTACGTAACTTCTTTGCATAACTTTGCAAGGAATTAAATATTCCACCTTACTGGTTAAGGCTGCAGATGTACTCCTGATGATTTACCATTAAAGAGATAGATCACAGCTTGCTCCATTGATATTGGGTTCCTAGCCGCTGTGTCAAACATCTGATGACTCTTGTCATTCAAATGGTGGGCAAAATATCTATCAAGTCTGCCTAAAACACCAACCACTCCCTGCTCTCTGCAAAATAAAATATATATGGAGGTTATGGGGTAGGGGACAGAATAGTGAAAGCAGTGGGGACTAGTCCTATTCATAAACATGCTGGCGAAACTCAGCCTGGGGCTTTTGTCAGGAATAAGTCGTATTTATTAGTTCAGGAAAAATAACTTTGGTCCATAAACTTCAGAAGAGCAGCCAAAGTTAACAGCCTTTTCAGTAAAATCACCTAATGTGCTGGAAATAAGAAATAATTACTTATGCCTTAACTTTCAGTCACTTTGGGAATGTATGAGGAGATCTATCCTTTTGGATAGTTTTGACTGGCTGCCAGTTTTGCAATATGATTGAGGTAGCAGCGAGCAAGCACAAAACTCGAAAAACTGTACAACAGGCCTGAATCTAGTAAAAGTCTGAACACCAGTTCATGCCTTGGCGGCTCCCTGTGTGACTGGGTCAGGAGGGGCTGGCTCAGGTCAGCTGATTGACTGCCGGCCAGGTGGAGTCAGCCCCTAAACTGGTCTTCCTGTAGGTACAGAGTTCGCCCCCTGCAGTCAGCTAGTGGTCGTATCACCACAATGTTAACTTGTAAGTCACCGAAGCGTTTCTCTGACGAGCCAACTCATTACATATGTCCACATATACATTTTTCCCAACCATTTATTGAAATATCAACCTGAAATTGGGGAAAAAAATGTTTTCACTCTCTGTAAAAGTTACTGTCCATCATAAGACAACATATTTACTTCAATTTTTATATGAAACTTAACCCTTTGGACTCCAGCTACTTTTAACCTTTTCTTAATAAATAGTCTGTGGTGGTCAGGTATAAAACTAGTCCTGGAAATCAGGGACACGGAGTAAATGTTGGTAGTTCCTGAAAACTGGGACACAGATTCTAAAGGGTTAAAGCATCATCAAAGAAGCTGGTTTACAAATACAATTTTTTTTTAAAAAAAGAACAATTTATAAACTAAGTACAAACAACAAACTAAGAATTTTTTTTCATTCTAAATGAATCCTTTCAAGCGAAACCAGTTTTCCTGAGGAAAATTAATATTTTAAAAGCTATCTATTAATAGCTGATTATTGATAAATTAGTTTATACAATGTATATAATGCACCAAATCTTTTATTTGCTGGAGCCAAACAGAGATCTTGTTAAACAACTACCATTATATCCAATTGAAAATGAATACTGTGACAGATTATGTTGTTTTTGTATTATATATAAGTATGATGTCCTGTTTTGCGGAAACTGCCAAAATGTTTGGCCTGGAAGTCAGCCTGAAGAAAACTGAGGTCCTCCATCAGCCAGCTCCCCATCATGACCACCAGCACCCCCACATCTCCATCGGGCACACAGAACTCAAAACGGTCAACCAGTTTACCTACCTCGGCTGCACAATTTCATCTGATGCAAGGATCGACAAAGAGATAGACAACAGACTTACCAAGGCAAATTGCGCCTTTGGAAGACTACACAAAAGAGTCTGGAAAAACAACTACCTGAAGAAACACACAAAGATCAACGTGTACAGAGCTGTTGTGATACCCACGCTCCTGTTTGGCTCTGAATCATGGGTCCTCCACTGGTATCACCTATGGCTCCTAGAACGCTTCCATCAGCACTCTCTCCGCTCCATCCTCAACATTCATTGGAGCGACTTCATCTCCAACATCGAAGTACTCGAGATGGCAGAGGCCGACAGCATCGAATCCATGCTGCTGAAGATCCAACTGCGCTGGGTAGGTCACATCTCCAGAATGGAGGACCATCGCCTTCCCAAGATCATGTTATATGGCGAGCTCTCAACTGGCCACTGTGACAGAGGTGCACCAAAGAAGAGGTACAAGGACTGCTTAAAGAAATCTCTTGGTACCTGCCACATTGACCACTACCAGTGGGCTGATATCGTCTCCAACCATGCATCTTGGCACCTCACAGTTCAGCGGGCAGCAACCTCCTTTGAAGAAGACTGCAGAGTCCACTTCACTGACAAAGGACAAAGGAGGAAAAACCCAACACCCAACCCCAACCAACCAATTTTCCCTTGCAACCGCTGTAACCGTGCCTGCCTGTCCCGCATCGGACTTGTCAGTCACCAATGAGCCTGTAGCAGACGTAGACATACCCCTCCATAAATCTTTGTCCGCGAAGCCAAGCCAAAGAAGAAGAAAGAAAGATAAGTATGTTTTGGGGAGATAAATTGGGGCAGGTTTTTTTTAGTGTAGGTCACATACATACACTTTAAAACATCTTATTTAAAATACCAGAGCTCTGCTGGCACTAAGAACCTTTGCAAAAGCTTTTGAGAGTGCTCAAGAGACTTCACCAATGGATTGTTGTTTACAAAAAAGCAACAGATGAAAGAACTTGTCGGAGCCACAGACTGTTTGGAGTGGAACTTGCTGTTCTAGGAGGGTCATGTGGTTTTTCAAGCAGAGAGAGTATAACAGGTTTTCTGAATGAGAGAGAGTGAGAGAGAGAGAGAGAGAGAGAGAGAGAGAGAGAGAGAGAGAGAGAGAGAGAGAGAGATGAGTTCTGCAGTTATACAGTCAGCAGCAGCAGCTGGGACTGGAACAGGACAAGCTGACAAGCTTGTGGAAAACTCCATTTGGAACATGGGTTGTGAGTGCTTAGTTCAGCCTGGTCAATGCCCTTGTGGTTCATGCAAGAAGAGAGGACTTGTTGTCTAATATTTTACTTAAAATAAGGGAAACAAAAAGGAACTCTGTGACCTGAAAGAAAGAGGTTATCATTTGGCGAACCCTGAGGGGGCAAGTTTCTTCAGTAAGTCACTGAAGTGGCTTGTTACAAGGAATCAGTTGTGGGTGTCCAGCGTACAACAAATCTTCCTCTAAAAGCCGACAAGAACCTTCCTGAGTGGTAACCATTTGCCTTTCAAGCACCAAAGCCTGATGAACTTAATAAATGTTAGATTCTGTTCACAGTATAAGAATTGCCTGCAACCAGTGAACTTGGAGGAATGAGAAGTGAGATTGGACTGTGAACTAAAGCACTTTTTCTGAACTTACACCCACATTACATACATGTGCGCTTAGAATTAAAAGGGGGTTAAGTTGGGTTAGTTAAGTCAATAGTGATAAGTTAAAGTGTGATTCTGTTTTCATGTTTAAAGATCATTAAAAGCAACTTTTGTTTAAGTCATGATTTGTCTTGGTGAATATGTATTGCTGCTGGGATTTGGGATCCTCTGGGCTCACAACAATTCAAAAGATGGATAAATGGATAAATATTCATTTACAGAAGTGCAAGGAAAAAATCTGTGATGTTACAACAGTGCAGACAGCCCTTTTTGAGCTGTCATTTATGATTAAGGTGGTAAGGGGAGGATTAAGAAACTGATCACTGTAGAAAGGGATGTGTTCTTGAACCTGGAGGTGCTGATCTTCAGGCTTCAATATCATCTGCCCAAAGGTAGATGAGAAGAGGCTGAGACCAGGTGCTGGCGGTCCTTCATGATGTTGGCTGCCTTCGAAAGGCAGTGCCTTTCAGAGATGTACCTGCATCGATAGGACATTGGGGCCTGTCATGTACCTGGCTATGTTTGCTACCATCCGCAGTTGTCTGTGATCCTGGACAAATTACCAGATCAGGCTATAATACCCCCGTGTACTTTCCAGATTGAGCGTGTGGAAGTTTGATAGAATATTCGACGATCTCCTCAGATTACAGAAGTTGAAGCTGTTGTTGAACCTTGTTCATGGTTGCTCGATGTGCGGGCTCCGATGGGTTGGTTTTTGGCCGATATATATGGGCTCCAGCAACTTGAAGGATCTAATCCTCTCCGACTCAGCCCCAACTATGCAGACATTTGCATGGTTCCTTGGTCTCCCCTTCCTAAAATCTGTGATAAGCCCTTTGCTTTGAGGGGAAAATTTATGTATTTCAGAATCAGGATCAGAATTTATTGTCATGTAATTCGGGGTTTACAGCAGCATCACACGGAAACATTCATATTATAACTGTCTTACACCATTACTATAAATAAAGCAACAATAATAGTCCACGAAAAGTAAGGCCGTGTCTTTGGTTCATTGATCATTCAGGAATCTGATGACAGCGGGGAAGAAGCTGTCCTCGTGCTGCTGAGTGCTCGTCTTTAGGCTTCTGGACCTTTTCCCTGATGGTAGCAGAGTGAAGAGGGTGTGGCCTGGGTGGTGGGGGTCTTTGAGGATATAGGCTACTTTATTAAGACACCACCTCATGTAGATGTCCTCGATGGAGTGAAGTCTGGTGCCTGTGATGTCGCAGGCCGAGATAACAACTTTCTGGAATTTATTCTTGACCTGAGAATTGGTGCCTTCATACCAGGCAATGATGGAACTGGCCAGAATACTCTTCACAGTACACCTGTAGAGGTTTATGAGAATGAATGTTTAACTGTGACAGTGTGTGGGTGAGTGTGAGTGTGACAGTGTGTGTTTGATGTGTGGGTGAGTGTGACAGTGTGTGTTTGGTGTGTGGTGAGTGTGACAGTGTGTGAAAGTGTGTGGGTGAATTTGTGAGTGTGACAGTATGTGGGTATGTGTTTGACTGTGATGTGTGTGGGTGAGTGTGAGTGTGACAATGTGTGTGAGTGTGTGGGTGAGTGTGACAGGGTGTGGGTGAGTGTGTGTAGGTGTGACAGAGTGTGGGTGAGTGTAACAGTGTGTGTGACAGTGTGTGGGTGAGTGTTTAACTCTGACAGTGTGTGTGGGTGAGTGCGACAGTGTGTGGGTGAGTGTGAATGTGACAGTGTGTTTGGTGTGTGGGTGAGAGTGACAATATGTGTGACAGTGTGTGGGTGAGTGTGACAGTGTCTGGGTGAGTGTGTGTAGGTGAGACAGTGTGTGGGTGAGTGTAACAGTGTGTGTGACAGTGTGTGGGTGGTTGTGATAGTGTGTTGGTGAGTGTGACAGTGTGTGTGAGTGTGACAGTGTGTGGGTGTGTGTTTAACTCTGACAGTGTGTGAGTGAGTGTGTGGGTGAGTGTGACAGTGTGTGGGTGAGTGTAAATGTGACAGTGTGTTTGGTTTGTGGGTGAGAGTGACAGTGTGTGGGTGAGTGTGTGTGAGTGTGAAAGTATGTGGGTATGTGTTTGACTGTGATGTGTGTGGGTGAGTGTGAGTGTGTGGGTGTGACAGTGAGTGTGACAGTGTGTGTGACAGTGCGTGGGTGACTGTGACAGTGTGTCGGTATGTGTTTAACTGCGACAATGTGTGGATAAGTTTAAATGTGACAGTGTGTGTGGGTGTGACAGTGTGTAGGTGAGTGTGTGTGTGAGAGTGGCAGTGTGTGGTTGTGTGTGTGACTATGACAGTGTGTGGGTGAGTGTGTGTGGGTGAGACAGTGTGTGGGTGTGTGGGGGTGACAGTGTGTGGGTGAGTGTGTATCCATGTGTGGGTGAGTGTGTGAGAGTGTGACAGCATGTGGGTGAGTGTGACAAAGTGTGGGTGAGTGTGTGTGTTTATTTACATGTTTGATAGTATGTGATTGAGTGTGTGTGTGAGTGTGATAGTGTGTGGGTGTGTCTGTGACAGTGTGTAGGTGAATGTATGGGTAAGTGTGTGTGACTGTGACTGTGTGTGGGTGAGTGTGACAGTGTGTGGGTGAGTGTGTATGAGTGAGACAGTGTGTGTGTGTGTGACAGTGTGTGTGAGTGAGACAGTGTGTGGGTGTGTGTGCCAGTGTGTGTGTGTGTGTGTGTGTGTGTGTGTGTGTGTGTGTGTGCGCGCGCGCACGTGTGTGTGTGTGTGTGTGTGCGCATGTGACAGTGTGTGGGTGAGTGTGTGTGAGTTTGACAATATGTGGGTGTATATTTGACTGTTTGACGGATGACAGTCCCTTCAATCTGAGGCACCTGCAAGCTCACACCAAGACACAAGAGCAACTTGTCCGTGAACTACTCTTTGCAGACGATGCCGCTTTAGTTGCCCATTCAGAGCCAGCTCTTCAGCGCTTGACATCCTGTTTTGCAGAAACTGCCAAAATGTTTGGCCTTGAAGTCAGCCTGAAGAAAACTGAGGTCCTCCATCAGCCAGCTTCCCACCATGACTACCAGCTCCCCCACATCTCCATCGGGCACACTGTATTCAAAATGGGTCAACCAGTTTATTTATCTCGGCTGCACCATTTCATCGGATGCAAGGATCGACAACAAGATAGACAACAGACTCGCCAAGGCAAATAGCGCCTTTGGAAGACTACACAAAAGAGTCTGGAAAAACAACCAACTGAAACACTTCACAAAGATTAGCGTATACAGAGCCGTTGTCATACCCACACTCCTGTTCGGCTCCGAATCATGGGTCCTCTACCGGCATCACCTAAGGCTCCTAGAACGCTTCCATCAGCATTGTCTCCACTCCATCCTCAACATTCATTGGAGTGACTTCATCACCAACATCGAAGTACTTGAGATGGCAGAGGTCGACAGCATCGAATCCACGCTGCTGAAGATCCAACTGCGCTGGGTGGGTCACGTATCCAGAATGGAGGACCATCGCCTTCACCCAAGATCGTGTTATATGGCGAGCTCTCCACTGGCCACCGAGACAGAGGTGCACCAAAGAAGAGGTACAAGGACTGCCTGAAGAAATCTCTTGGTGCCTGCCACATTGACCTCCGCCAGTAGGCTGATATCGCCTCAAACCGTGCATCTTGGCGCCTCACAGTTCGGCGGGCAGCAACCTCCTTTGAAGAAGACCGCAGAGCCCACCTCACTGACAAAAGGCAAAGGAGGAAAAACCCAACACCCAACCCCAACCAACCAATTTTCCCCTGCAACCGCTGCAACCGTGTCTGCCTGTCCCGCATCGGACTTGTCAGCCACAAATAAGCCTGCAGCTGACGTGAACATTACCCCTCCATAAATCTTCGTACGCGAAGCCAAGCCAAAGCATTTGACTGTGACAGTGTGTGTGAGTGTGTGGGTGAGTGTGACCATGTGTGGGTGAGTGTTTGTCCATGACTGTGACAGTGTGTGGGTGAATGTGTGTATGTGAGTAGGATTGTGTGTGTGTGTGTGTGTGTGTGTGTGTGTGTGTGTGTGTGTGAGAGAGAGAGAGAGAGAGAGAGTGTGACAGTGTGTGCGTGAGTGTTACAAAGTGTGGGTGAGTGTGTGTGTTAATGTGTTTGAGTTTGACAGTGTGTGGGTAAGTGTGACAGTGTGTGGGTGTGTGTGACAGTGTTTGCGTGAATGTGTGTGAGCATGACAGTGTGTTGGTGTGTGTTTGACGGTGACAGTGTATTGGTCAGTGTGAGTCTGACAGTGTGTGTGAGTGTGTGGGTGAGTGTGACAGGGTGTGTGGGTGAGTGTGTGTGGGTGTGACAGTGTGTGGGTGTGACAGTGTGTGGGTGTAACAGTGTGTGGGTGAGTGTGTGTGAGTGAGTGACAGTGTGTGTGTTTGAGTGTGTGGGTGCGTGTGACAGTGTGTAGGTGAATGAGTGTGTGAGTTTGTGTGAGTATGACGCTGTGTTGGTGTGTATGTGCGTGAGTATGTAGGTGAGTGTGACACAGTGTGGGTGAGTGGGTCAGTGAGTGTGCTTTTGTAGGAGAGTGTGTGGGTTTGTGTGTGTGCATGTATGTATGAGTGTGACAATGTGTGGGTGAGTGTATGGGTTAGTGTGTGGGTGAGAGGGTGTGTGTGACACTGTGTGGGTGACACTGTGTGGGTGAGTGTGTGTGAGTGTGACAGTGCATGGGTGAGTGTGTGTGCATTGGTGGGTGTGTAGGTGAGTATGACACAGTAGGGCTGAGTGTGTGTGTGAGTGTTTGAGTGTGACCATGTGTGGGTGAATGTTTGTCCTTGACTGTGACAGTGTGTGGGTGAATGTGTGTATGTGAGTAGGATAGTGTGTGTGTGTGTGTGTGTGTGTGTGTGTGTGTGTGTGTGTGTGTGTGTGTGTTTGTGTGTGTGTGTGTGTGTGTGAGAGAGAGAGAGAGTTTGACAGTGTGTGTGTGAGTGTTACAATGTGTGGGTGAGTGTGTGTGTTAATGAGTTTGAGTTTGACAGTGTGTGGGTGTGTGTGACAGTGTTTGGGTGAGTGTGTGTGAGTGAGCGACAGTGTGTGTGAGTGAGTGAGTGTGTGTGACAGTGTGAGTGGGTGAGTGTGAGTGTGTGGGTGAGTGTATGGGGGTGTGACAGTGTGTGGGTGTGACAGTGTGCGGGTGAGTGTGTGTGAGTGAGTGACAGTGTATGTGTTTGAGTGTGTGGGTGCGTGTGACAGTGTGTAGGTGAGTGAGTGTGTGAGTTTGTGTGAGTATGACACTGTGTTGGTGTGTATGTGCGTGAGTGTGTAGGTGAGTGTGACACAGTGCGGGTGAGTGGGTCAGTGAGTGTGCGTTTGTAGGAGAGTTTGTTGGTTTGTGTGTGTGCATGTATGTGTGAGTGTGACACTGTGTGGGTGTGTGTATGGGTTAGTGTGTGGGTGAAAGGGTGTGTTTGACACTGTGTGGGTGAGTGTGTGTGAGTGTGACAGTGCATGGGTGAGTGTGTGTGCTTTGGTGGGAGTGTAGGTGAGTGTGACACAGTAGGGGTGAGTGTTTGAGTGTGAGAGTGTGTGGGTGAGTGTGAGTATGTGTGACAGTGTGTAGGTGAATGTGACAGGGTGTGGTTGTGTGTGACAGTGTGTGTGTGTGAGAGTGTGACAGTGTGTGGGTAAGTGTGTGTGAGTGAGTGACAGTGTGTGTGGGTGAGTGAGGGTGTGTGTGGGTGAGTGAGGGTGTGTGTAAGTGTGACAGTTTGTGTGACTGTGACAATGTGTGAGTGAGTGTAAGTGTGACAATGTGTGTGAGTGTGACAGTGTGAGTGAGTGAGTGACAGTGTGTGTGCTTGAGTGTGTTTGGTGAGTGTGACAGTGTGTAGGTGAGTGAGTGTGTGAGTTTGTGTGAATATGACACTGTGTTGGTGTGTATGTGCGTGAGTGTGTAGGTGAGTATGACACAGTGTGGGTGAGTGGGTCAGTGAGTGTGTGTTTGTGGGAGAGTGTGTGGGTTTGTGTGTGTGCATGGTATGTATGAGTGTGACACTGTGTGGGTGACACTGTGTGGGTGACACTGTGTGGGTGAGTGTGTGTGAGTGTGACTGTGCATGGGTGAGTGTGTATGCATTGGTTGGTGTGTTGGTGAGTGTGACACAGTAGGGGTGAGTGTGTGTGTGAGTGTTTGAGTGTGAGAGTGTGTGGGTGAGTGTGACAGTGTGTTTGTGTGTGTGTGTGTGTGAGTATGTGTGACAGTGTGTAGGTGAATGTGACAGGGTGTGGTTGTGTGTGACAGTGTATGGGTGTGACAGTGTGTGGGTGAGTGTGAGAGTGTGTGGGTGAATGTGGCAGTGTGTGTGTGGGTGTGTGTGAGTGAGTGACAGTGTGTGGGTGTGTGCATGAGTATCTGAGACATGAATAATATATCTCCAGGAGAGGATGTGGAATTTCTTGTGGAGTAACTGTCTGATAATGGGAATGGTGTCCCCACAGAGCTGTGTGTGTGTGTGTGTGTGTGTGTGTGTGTGTGTGTGTGTGTGTGTGTGTGTGTGTGTGTGTGTGTGTGTGTGTGTGTGTGTGTGTGTGTGTGTGTGTGTGAGAGAGAGAGAGAGAGAGAGAAAGAGAGAGTTCTTGTCACAGATCTAAGGTGAATAAACAGATCTATCAAGATTCTTCCTTGCTGCAGGCCTCACAGATACTCCAACTATAACAATATAAATGTAAAGACCATAATGCACCATAAAGCAGAGAAGGGATAATATTCTCAGGTGCAGATAATGCAAACAGTTCTTGTTTCCATAGTGTTGATGGGTCTTTTAGTGCTCCTGAGTTATTTCTGGATATGGTAGCATGGGGATGGTCAAGAGCCTGAAAGCTGTTGGGGGAAAAAAACTGTTGCTGACCCTGAAGGTGCTGGACCAGGATTCTGTGCCCTCTGCATTAAAGTAGCAGGGAGAGGAAAGCTTGGCTGTCTTCTTGTGTCCAGCCTGATCCATAAGACGTTAACACACATATCAGTGTTCAGAATAAGATTCAGAATCAGAAAGCCTTCGTATGATCACCCATGTTTAGACTTACTGGTTGCATAGGCCTGAAAGCTGAAGTCTAACTTGACTGATCCTACAACTTCAATACCCTATTTCTTTCTTAATTTGATGAAGAATCCGAGACCTGAAATAACTTTCTCCATCCACAGATGCTGTCTGACTACCACATTTAATTTTGTCATAAAGCCCTACAGCATGGGAAACAGGCCCAATGCATCCAGACTGAACAGCATGCCCTCCTGCTTCAGTCAAACTTGGCCCCCCATCCTAACAATCCCCTCTTATCCACATAGTTATACAAGTGTTTTTTAAGGAATGCTAACGGACCTGCTTCTGGTGGTCCATCTAGCATCTTGTCCCATGTGGTAACCACCCTCTGAATGAAGAATTGTCCCCTCACCTCTATCCCACCCATCTCGCTTTATAGCCATGTTATCCTGCCTTAGAATCCCGTACTCTAGGGAACTGCGACTATTGCCCATATCTATGCCCCTCATGAACCTCCTAAGCTGTAAGGACAAGAGACCACGTTTATCCAGTGTTTCATGATAACTCAATTTCCATAATCCTGGCAAAATCACTATTCTGTTCCTTTCCAACTTTACTAGATTCTTCTTATAGCTCAGCAATTAAATCTGCACCCGGTATTCCAATTGTGCCCTTACCAATGTCTTGTACATGACGTTCCAACATTTGTATTCAGTGCCCTGACTGATGAAGGCAAGTGTCCCAAACACTCTCTTCGCTACTCTGTACCTACACTACTTGCTCCCTCTGCTCCACAACAAACTGTCAACAGACGGTCCTCCCCGGGTTTGAGTTACCCAAATGCAGCACCTCACACATCTCCCAGTTGAACTACATCTGCCATTTCTTAGTCCAGTTCCCCATCTGGTTTTGATCCTGTTGCAAACCTGGGTAACCTTCTTCACTGTCTACCATAGCACATATTTTCATGTCATAACCAAACTGACTCACTTTGCCACAAACATCCTTGTCCAAATTATTTGTGTGTATTTACAAAAAGCAAAGGTCCTAGTATCGAACCTTGAGACACTTCACTGGTCACAACACTGTGGTCTAAAAAATGCACTCTATAATCACTCTCTGAATTCTTTGTTTTATCCTATCCCGTGTCTCCTAACCTTCCATACCAACCTACCATATGGGACCTAATCAAACACTTTAATAAGACCCATATAAACAGCATCAATTGTATTGCCCTTGTCTATCCACTTTGTTCCTTCTTCAAAATATCCTATTTAGTTCATGAGGCACAACTTCCCAGGTACAAATTCACACTGGCTCTCCCTAACTTTCCCCTGGCCAACCAAACGTTGATAGATTCCATCTCTCAGAATCCACTCCAGCAGTTTCCTAATCACTGGCGTCAGACTACAGGTCTGTGGTCATCGAGATTCCCCCTTCCAGCTCTTGTTAAGTCACGGAATCACATTTGCCATCCTCCAGTCCTCTGGAATGTCTCCTGTCCTCAGTGCTAAGTTAAAAAAAATGACTGTCGGAGCCTCGACAATTTCCTTCCTACCCTCCCACATTGCTCTCGGGTGCACCTGGCTTGGACCTGGTGATTTATCCAGCTTGATGCGATTTCAGACTGGTAACACCTCTTCACTACTGATGCAGTAGGCTGCCTTGAGTTTCCTCCCTCCCCTCCTCTTCCTGATTGCTGTGCTCTACAATGAAATCATTCACAAGGTATCTATTTAAGGCCTTCTCCATCTCCTCTGGCTCTGCACACAGGCACTCCTCCTGATCCTTAAGGGGACCTAATCTTTTCCCTTTTATCATTAATACACTTAATTTATTGTCATGAACAAGTCATGAAACATGGTGTTTTGTGGCAGCATCACAGGGCAAACATTAATATAAACCTCCTTACCAAAAATAAATGAAAATCAAAATATTGCACAAAAAATCAAAGTAAGGCTGGGTCTTTGGTTCATTGATCATTCGGGAATCTGATGGCAGAGGGGAAGAAGCTGTCCTTGTGCCGCTGAGTGGTCAACTTTAGGCTCCTGTACCTTTTCCCTGATGGTAGCAGAGTGAAGAGGGCATGGCCTGGGTGCTGGGGGTCTTTGAGGATTGAGGTTGCTTTTTTAAGACACTGCCTCATGTAGATGTCCTCGATGGAGTGAAGTCTGATGCCTGGGATGTCGCAGACTGAGTTAACAACCCTCTGGAGTTGGTGCCTCTATACAACCAGTCAGAGTGCTCTCCAGGGTACACCTGTTGAAGTTTATGAGAGTCTTTGGTGACATTCCGAATCTCCTTAGATACCTCGATTACAGTGTCAAACTAAATCATTACCTGTTTTAGGCTCCTTGTTTTCCTCTTCACTGTCCTCATGCATTCAGACTGCACGAGGGATTCTTTCAAACCTGCCTGCCTGGATCTCCTTTGCTTTCTGATCAGAGCCTCTATATCTGATGTTAACCGAGGCTTTGCTTTCTGCTCTTCCTTTCCCTTGTTGTAGTCATGATCACAGAATGGCAGAACACCACAGTTTCTCCACTGAATCTGTCTAGCGGACTGTGTTCAGCTGCTGGAGTAACAAAAATAAAAGTATTTTCTGGCGGAATGGTTGTGCTTGCAGGTGTTGTCGACCTGTGGAATGGCTCAAGTTTTTTTACTTTCTGTTGCATTTTCCTTGATATTTTTCTGTTTCTTTTACAACTTTGCATCACTTGAGTTAGAAATGTTTCATTTCCAAATTTTCACTTTTATTCACCAAGAATCTTTGGAAGATTGTCGATTTTCAGATCTGTCACTCTTGGGATTGCACTGTGCCTAATACTGAACATGCATTCCTTTACAGCCTTTTCAATTCAAGAGTTTGTTTGAGGAGTGGATGCATCCCTTCTGTAAATCGAGGGTTAGGTTGGACTCCTGCAGTGCAGCTGGCATGACACTATTTCTGTGCCAGCAACCTGGGTTTGAATCTGTGAGGAATTTGTACGTTCTTCCCGTGACCTGCACGGGTTTTCCCCAGATGCTCCGGTTTCCCCCAACCCTCCGAAACACATGCTATGGTTAGTTAATTGAGTGTAGTTTGGTGGCACGAGTCTCAAAGGTGGAATCAGCTTCTACCGTGTGGTCAATTAAATAAAATATTTCCCACCTGGCAGTTATTTCCATCACCAATCAGCTGTAACGGAAGGAGACAGTACTAAAGCATCACTTGGGTGAGTGTGTGTGATATTTGAGCCTGTCAGTCTGTTTTGCAAAATCATGTTCACTGGGTGTCCTGTTAGGTTTAGGAAAGAAAGCAATCTGCTCCTTCTAAACTATTAAGAGTGTTGCATTGGAAATCCTGGAGTGTTCAGGTTGTAAATAACTGCAAGATTTTGTTTCAATAATGATGAGGTTTGTTGAACTGCCAATCCAACCTTCCAGCCTAGAAAGTTTTAGAGCAGTGCTTCTCCACCTTTTTCTTTCCACTCACATCCCACTATAAGTAATCCCGATGCCATCGGTGCCCTGTGATTAGTAAGGGATTGCTTAAAGTGGGATGCGGGTGGGAAGGGAAGGTGGAGAATCACTGCTCGAGACCCAATTGTTACTGAAATATTTTGCTTGAGAAAAATTGTCATTGGCCCATTTCCTTTGGAGATGTGAAACCTTGCACATAACGAGTCAATGAGGTACGATTCAAACAGGTTTTCAAACTTTTCCTTCCCACCTTAAGCAATTTCTTACTAATCACAGAGCACCGATGGCTTAGGGAATACTTAAAGTGGGATGTGAATGGAAAGAAAAAGGTTGAGAACCACTGGACAAGCTCATGAAGTATCCAGATTTCAAGTTTATTGTCAGAGTGCACACATGACATCATATACAACCCTGAAATTTATTTTTCATGTGGGCGAGGCAGAATTACCACTAATTCTGCAAAAAATAAGATGTACATCTCAATATTGCCCATGAACAGATTCTAGATTATTGGGTCAATGGCAAGCTTTTAACTCATTTCATATGATTTTTAACCATTCTTTCCCACTGCAGACAGGAAGATCATTAAGACCTATAATTTTTTTGAAGAGTACATTTCTGGCTCCTTTTGCTTATGGTTTACACTCCTGTATTCATGTGCTTAGGGATTTATGTGGTTACCTGTTACTTTCCAGTCAATAGCACAGACGTGTTAACAAATGTGAGGTCACATCTCTTTTAAAAGAAATTCTCTCCTATTCTTAGGAAGTGCATACAGATACTGCATTTTAAATGGCATTATCCAGCTGCAAGGTAGCGTTGATATAGCCCACAGTTGCGTTTGAAATAAAGCTGTTTTGTTAGCTCAGTGCAATTAATCAATGTAACATTTCAATGGTCATAATAGATGTAATGTCATAAAAAGGAGGGTGTGGAAATTGTGCTGTTCATTCCCCACAGCTTGTTTAGCATGCATGTCCCCGCACGGAATTAATTTTGCTTCCTTTCAAAAGCTAAATTAGCTCAGGTCCATGAAATTCCATGAAAATTTCACCCACTCATCATTTTCAGCCATATTTATAATAATGTCACAAATTAGGATGTTGATCATCCTAATATGCATCACATGGCTAGGCATTACAAACATGCACATGGTCTTCATGTTGCATATCATTTAAAATATTTAAAACATTAGTCCTGTAATAATAACTAAATTGACTGTGCAATTATTAAGCCAAAGTGATATGGCCAGGCACCAGTTTGGAAAATGTCTCAGTTTGGAAATTGTGTCTCATTAGGCATTAGATTGAGCTTGCTAGGTCATTCATGGGGTGCAACTCTCCTGTTGCAATGTGCTCGTGTTTCAGACATCAAGATTCAAATATTAGAGTAGATCTACTGACGAATGGAGAGCTGCCCGCTGGATCATGGGACATTGCGAAGACCAAAATCTATTTACGGCCAATTTCCAATGGAAATGAGGGGCATGCCTGAGATCAGCTGCCACGCTTCTGTCCTCACATTTGCTCCACCCATTGAAGGCAAAGCTAACTTCCCCTTCCTCTAACCATCTATTCCAGTGATTCTCAACCTTTTTCTTTCCACTCACTTACCACTTTAAGTATTCCCTATGGCAAAGGTGCTTTGAGATTTGTAAGGGATTGCTTAACCAAATAATAATTACAGCACGAAAACAAGACATTTTTGCCCTTCTAGTCCACACTGAACCAAGTACTCTCCTCTAGATCCATCTACCTGCACCCTGCCTATAACTCTCCATGCCTCTTCCATCCAACTACCTATCCAAGTTTTCCTTAAATGACAAAATGGACCCTGCCGCCACCACTTCTCCCTTCTCCCGGAAGCTCATTCCACTCTTTGAGTGAAGAAGATCCTCCTCATGTTACTTCTAAACTTTTTTCCCTTAACTCTTAACTCATGACCTTTTGTTTCAATCTCTCCTACCCTTAAGGGAAAAAGCCTATCCACATCAACTTTATCTATCCCCCTCATAATCTTAAATACCTCTATCAAATCCCCCTTCAACCTTATACACACTAAGGAATAAAGACCTAATCTGCTCAATCTTTCTTTGTAATCTAGACCCTGAAACCCAGGTAACATTTTCATAAATCTTCTCTGCATTCTTTCTACCTTGTTGATATCCTTCCTATAATTTGGGGATGAGAACTTCACACAGTATTGCAAATTTGGCCTCACCAATGCCTTGAACAGTCTCAACATCACCTCCCAACTCCTGCCTTCTATGTGCTGATTTATAAAAGGCACCATGCCAAAAACCTTCTTCACCACCGTATCCACATGAGATTCTACCTTCAGTTATCTTTCTGCTCCACTGCATTCCTCAATGCCCTCCCATTTACTATGTATGTCCTGTTTTGATTATCCCTCCAAAATGAAGTACTTCACGCTTCTCAGCTTTAAACTCCATCCGCCATCTTTCAGCCCACTCTGCTAAACAGTCCAAATCATTCTGCAATCTGAAAACCTTCTTCACTATCTACAGTTCCACTTAATTTAGTATCATCTGCATATTTACTAATCCAATTTACCACCACATCATCCAGATCATTAATGTAAATAACAAACAGCAAGGGACCCAATACAGGTCCCTGAGGCACACCGCTTGTTACTGACCTCCAGCCCGACAGCTAGTTATCCACTATGACTCTCTGGAATCTCCCTTCCAGCCACTGTTGAATCCATTTGACTATCTTAAAGTTAATACCTAGCACTTGAACTTTCCTAACTAACCTTCCATGCGGAACCTTATCGTAGGCCTTATGAAGTCCATATAGACAACATTCACTGCTCTACCCTCATCAACATTCCTAGTCACTTCTTCAAAAAAATTCAACAAGATTGGTCAAATATGACCTTCCATGCACAAATCTGTGTTGAGTGTTCCTGATCAGACCCTGTGTCTCCAGATACTTATATATATTATCTCTAAGAATGCTTTCCATTAACAGACATCAAACTTACAGGCCTATAATTGATAGACTTGCTCTTTGAACCCTTTTTAAACAAAGGAGCCATATGTGTGATACGCCAATCCTCCGGCACTACACTCATCTCTAGTGACATTTGGAAAATCACTGTCAGAACCTCTGCTATTTCTTCAACAATTTCAGTCAATAGCACAGACGTGTTAACATGGTCCTAGGGAAAATTTCATCGGGACCTGGAGACTTAGCAACCTTTATATGCTTCAAGAGCTCCAGTACTTCCTCTTTCTTAATCAAAACATTTCCCATAATTACCCTCTTTGCTTCCTTTACCCTGCACAATTCAACATCCTTCAACTTAGTGAATACCAAAGAAAAGAACTTGTTCAATATCTCCCCCATCTCATTTGGCTCCACACACAGTTGTCTGCTCCAATTCTTTAAGGGACCAATTTTATCCCTCATTCTCCTTTTGCTATTAACATATTTATAGAAACTTTTTGGATTTATTTTCACCCTGTTTGCTAGAGCAACCTCGTACCTTCCTTTAGATTTTCTAATTTCTTTCTTAAGATTCTTTTTATATTCAATATGTTCTCCACACCTCTCCTTTATTCCTTGTCTCTTGTATATCTCCCTCTTTTTTCGAACCAAGTTTCCAATATCCCTTGAAAACCATGGCTCTCTCAAAGTTTATATTCTGCATTTTAACCTAACAGGAATATTTTGGACCCTCAAAATCTCATCTTTAAAAGATCTCTATTTCTCTACTACATCCTTCCCATAAAACAAATTGTTCCAATTCACTCCTCGTAAATCCTTTCTCATGTCCTCAAATATATCTTTTCCCCACTCAAAAACCTCAACCCTAGGCCCTGACACATCCCTTTCCATAATTACATTGAAGCTAATGGCACTACGAACACTGGACCTGTCACCTGACCTATCTCATTCCCCAACAATAGATTCAACACAAACCCTTCTCGGGGGGGGGGGGGGGGCGTGGCAAGATGGCGTACGGAACAAACAGACGTGCCTTCCAGACCTCTCCTGACTCTGATTTATTGTTTTGTCTTTAAGTGCCCGTTAAAGTTCTTTTAAAAGTTTATAAATAATAAGAGGTGTTGGATTAGTGCCTAATGGTTTATATGCAAAAAAAAAAGGTAAAAGAAAATATCAACAGACTGTTAAAAAACTACATTTTCTGAAATTGTCTGAGCCTACTTGTTTACAAGAAGCCAGGTCTTAACGTAGAATGGATCCAGAGGAGGACGTGCAGAGTTCGGCATTGAAGCTTCGTTTTAAGCCGGTGAGGCTCTCTGAAGGTCGCACTCAACAGCTTTCAGAACAAGGGGCTGGACGGGTGCCAGTGTTTCGCACGGTGGCCACTGCAGGCGTTGTTGCTGAGGTTTTGACAGTTGAATCAGCTGGGGCGCCACCAGCTGGAGAGTTAAAGAGTTGTCATTCGACTGCTATAGTGGTGGCGCTGCAAAATGCATCTTCAATTACAACCGTTTTTCCAGACATCGATTCAGTGAAGATGATTAAAGAGATTTGGCTTAAAGATAACTCTGATCTTCAGTCTCCTGGCATTGCTGGGGGGACTTTGAGAGGGATTTTTATACGAAGTCAAACTGCTAGAAAAGATACTAAATTAAGGGAAGGGACAGAAGATCCCGTGGTCTCTAAGGAACAGCAAGACCCCATTATGCCTGAATCTACTTCTGTTGAAATGTCTGTTAAGGATCTTGAAGATAAGATATATTCTGTATCGAGTCACTTAGCTAATTTTGTGAACCTGTTTATTTCCAAGATTAATGCGATGGCAGAAGTCATTAATGGAGCTTTTAAGCTTGAAACCATTGAAAGATTTGAAATGTGTGATCAAGGTTTAGTCGATGCACAGGATCAACTGCAAGATGAAAATAGAATAATTGAAACATTGCAGATCCAAAATAAAAATTTAGCAAAAAAGTTTGATTATTTGGAGAATCAATCTAGATGGAACAACGTGAAAATTGTTGGTTTGCCAGAAGGCATAGAAGGACCAGATCCAAGAAAATTTTTTACTGAATGGATTCCACGAGTGTTAGGACAGGATAAATTCCCTGAAGATTTAATACTGGAACGTGCTTATAGAGTTTTAAGAAGAAAATCTTTTTCAGGACAGAATCCAAGATCTGTTTCGATCCGTTGTTTAAACTATTGTGACAGAGAGACAATTTTACGTACGGCTATTAGAAATGCCCAGCAAAATAGATCTCCTTTGATGGTTCAGAATAATCCTGTTTTCTTCTATCAAGATTTGAGTCAAGAAATTATGTTTCAACGACACGAATTTAATTCTGTGAAAGAACGGTTGTGGAAAAAAAGACATAAGGGAACATTCAGGTATTCTGCAGTACTGAAGATTTTTTAGGATGGAAATTAGCCAAAGTTCTTTGACAATCCTAAAGAGGTTATGGACTTTGCTCAGTCTCTACCTATCATGCAGTTTCAGGAACGATGTAGTCCTTCAAGGTCTCCAAAGAGAGTAGAGGTGTAAGGTGGGATCCAGTTTTTTAAAAGAAATGGAAGCAATGGTGACCAAAGTGGTAACGTTGATTTAAAAAAATAAATCTTTTATCTTTTTTTTGAGAAGAGTTTAAATAGTTTAAATAATGATGATAGTTTAATGAAATGGGAGTTGGGAGAGGGAACTGGGTGGGCACTAGTTTCCAGAAGTCATCAGCTACCTGTGAGTTATCTCACACCCAATATTTTGGGGGAGTTACCGCTTTGGGTGGTGTAAACAGGAGGAGGTAGTTGTGACCTCCGACCTGTTTTTTTTTTCTTTTTAATTTTTGGGTTAAGAAGAGAAGGTTTTTTTTATTATTATTTTTTAAAATAAATAATTTTTTTTAACTCTTTTTATTTTCTGATTGTAATTGAGAGGGAATTGGGAGGTTTTTTTTCTCTCCTTTTTTTTTCTCTTTTTTTTGGGGGGGGTTTCTCTTTTTCTTTCTTTTTTAAGAGGATGATGTCACAGAAGATAATAAGTCAAAAATTGAGGATGTTGAATTAGATGAAGAGGAAGATGAGGGGAAAGGTGATAAGAAGAAAAAGAAGAAAATTAAGTACAAATACATTGAGGGAGAAGAGTTTAATAAAATTAAGTTAATTTCGATAGAGAATTTTGAAGATGTTATAAATGAAGAATATGGAGTTTGAACTTTTTTCTTTTTTTTCTTTTTTTATATAAGGGGAGGGGAAGGGAATAAAAAGTTTATCTGATTGTTTTTCTAAGGGATGTTTTTGTTCTCTAAATGAATTATAAAGGAAACTTGGTATTAATGGAAATTCTGTATTTATGTATTATTAATTATGATTTTTTTGAATAATAGATATGTGGTTGATATATGATTTTAATATTTGAACTTAGTTTTAAAGTGGATTTCATTTGTTAAATACATGTATTATGTTTGATTTAAATATATGTTTAAGGGTATTATTTTAGTATTGATATTTTTTTTGTTGTTAGTAATTTTTTTTGTTGTTAAGTTTTATCCTTTTTTGTAAGTGGGGTTTTTTCTATTTTATTTACAATATTGTTAATTAATTCTTCACTCTTTATTTTGGGGGGAGGGTTGGACTAATTTTAAATTAAATGATTAATGTTGTGTTATAATTATTGGGGGGGTTAATTTGTGTAGTTTAATGATGTAGTATTCTAATTTTTATTATCTTATTTTTTATTATTTCTTTAAATGTAATTTTTATTTTATTCATGTTATAAAATTTTAAATAAAGTTTAAAAAAAACACTACCCCTTCTCTAGTCGGTACCTCATAGGTGGGATGTGGGTGGAAAGAAAAGTTTGAAAACCACTATTTTAATTGTCCTTCATTGACTCGTTATGTGCACAGTTTCAGAACTCTAATGGAAATGGGCCAATGACCATTTTTCTCAAGCAAAATATTTCAGTAACAATTGGGTCGAGAGCAGTGATTCTCAACGTTCCCTTCCCACTCACATCCCACCTTAAGCACTCCCTTACTCATCACAGAGCACTCGATGTATGTGAGTAGGAAGAAAAAGGTTGAGAACCATTAGTTAATTCTGTGGCTGAACCAGCCCTTGCAGCACTCTTCCTGGCTCAGCATCCACCGAGGAGCTCAGTTATTCAAGGCAGGGATCAGATCAAACTGCTTCTACTTGTGTTGAGGCCACTGGGATTGCACAGCTCACTGACAGTTAATGAAAAGCTTGCAAATGAACCTAGACAAAGGGAGATTGAAGCTGTCACACTGACTTTATAAATACAATGCTTCTGCACCATTCTCCGGTCATGCATGACAGGGGTAAAGTTTACTTCTAGTGCTTCAAGTTCCAGGAGTGCATTGGCTCAAAGTCCATGGCTGCTTGTCTGACATGTCCAGACTTCCTCTGCCAGCTTGGTTACAGCAAAATATCCCATCCCTCTTCTGTTGTCCATTTCACTGCTGGCTCCTGAGATTACACTATGATGCCTCACTATGTGGCAGTCACAAAACTTCTCTGCTTGTCCTGTGTCTCCAGGCTCTGTCCACTATCACTCCTGGCAGGTTGTGGTGTTCAAAACATGGAGCTAGCTTCCATCATCTAGACCTTAGTGTGTTGTCCATTGATCCCATCTATGGTTCTGTCATTGAGACAGGAGAGCTCCTGGCCTGCATACAGCAGAAACTCCACCCTGGGCCCACAACACCCCCTCCTTAGTCAGAAATGAGCAGCAGTGCAGACACTTCCTAAAGAGGTTGAGGAGGGCAAGGCTACCAACTGCCATCTGGACACTAGGGTTTCAAGAGATATACAGAAAGGTTGGAATTTGGAACACGAGATGTGAGAACAGTTTACTCAGGGTGAGTTGCAGAGCAGACTTGATGGGCCAGATAGCCTACTTCTGTTCCTTTATCTTATGATCATGCGAAAATCAGGACAGTCAGTCTAAAATTGTATCTTTATATCTGTGCACAGTGTGGTCTGGAGAAACCTGTTTTATCTGGTTGTGTACACAAAGTCAGATGTTGATCAATTTGAATTTAAACTATAATCTCAATACAAGTGATTGCAGAAATAGTGCATGTATTGGGTGTGATCTACCAAAATTCACCAAACTCCCAATTAAATCGAAACATTGTGCCTCATTTTGAGAAAGGAAGGAGATAGAAATAGAGATCAGTTCGCAGGACGTGTCCCAATGAAACCCTTGGAATGCCTTGCTCATGAAGTACCAACAAACACTTGTCAAGCAAAGTCAAGTTGGCTTTCTGAAAGGGAAATAGTGGTCAAACAGGACATAATGGGTGATGGGAACAAAAGGAAACCAATAAACAGGAATTCCTGAGGACATTGAATGATATGCTATGTTGAAGGACATGAGACCAAAGGATTGGCAGGTAATATAGTTGGATGGAGTGAAACGTGGAAATCTGTAGATGCTGTGATGGTAATATAAACACAAAGTAAATGTTGAAGGTCACTTTGAAGAAGGGCTCAGGCCTGAAACATCAGTTCTATATCGTTAGCTCCTGTGGATGCTTCGAGACCGGCTGAGTTCCTCCAGCATTTACTGTTTTAATCTAATCACATAAATAAGGAATTGGCTAATCAGGGATAAATGTATAATTTATTAATGGATGGTCAGTAACTAGTGGGCTTCATCAGGAATCAATCCTTGGACAACAATGACTTGAATGAAACATGGCAAAGTCAGAAAACATTACAACCTATTATTTAAAAACAAAATTCAGATATGATAGGCCCTGTGCCACCAAATTACACCCATGTGACTAATTAAGCATTCTTGGCAATGTGGGAGGAAGTCAGAGCAGTTGGAAGACCACATGGGAAGATCACAAAAACTTCTTACAGACAGCATCGGATTTGAACCCAGGTCATTGGCGCTTTGATAAAATTGCGCTAACCGCTGCATTCACTGTACAACCCCTGGTATTTTATAAATGTTAATGAATTCTGCACTTAAGAATCTCTTTAACAACTGAAAAACCTCACAAAGATAAGCGTATACAGAGCCGTTGTCATACCCACACTCCTGTTCGGCTCCGAATCATGGGTCCTCTACCGGCACCACCTACGGCTCCTAGAACGCTTCCACCAGCGTTGTCTCCGCTCCATCCTCAACATCCATTGGAGCGCTTACATCCCTAACGTCGAAGTACTCGAGATGGCAGAGGTCGACAGCATCGAGTCCACGCTGCTGAAGATCCAGCTGTGCTGGATGGATCACGTCTCCAGAATGGAGGACCATCGCCTTCCCAAGATCGTGTTATATGGCGAGCTCTCCACTGGCCACCGTGACAGAGGTGCACCAAAGAAAAGGTACAAGGACTGCCTAAAGAAATCTCTTGGTGCCTGCCACATTGACCACCGCCAGTGGGCTGATAACGCCTCAAACCGTGCATCTTGGCGCCTCACAGTTTGGCGGGCAGCAACCTCCTTTGAAGAAGACCGCAGAGCCCACCTCACTGACAAAAGGCAAAGGAGGAAAAACCCAACACCCAACCCCAACCAACCAATTTTCCCCTGCAACCACTGCAATCGTGTCTGCCTGTCCCGCATCGGACTTGTCAGCCACAAACGAGCCTGCAGCTGACGTGGACTTTTTACCCCCTCCATAAATCTTCGTCCGCGAAGCCAAGCCAAAGAAAAAAAAGAAGAAAATGAATTCTGCACTTAAGAATCTCTTTAACAACTGTAGCGGATTTGTGTTAATCTATAAAGTTAAAAATTTTAGTTATAAAATATTTATTTCTTAGTAAGTTAGTTTGCAGGTTGGATACAGAATCACACACAGGTCACATTACATTTACAGAAATTCAGAAAGAGAGTTCATTTTTGGAGTCGATACATCTGTAAAAACAGAGCCATAAAGCTGAAGTAGTTTCTTCATTGAAAACTCAAGTACCATGTGTGAATCTTAAAAGCATTTTTGTGTACATTCCACATTATGCTGGCAGCTGCTTCAAAACTCAAGGACCATTGGAATGACCTGTGTAGCCTTAAGGGAGTCATATAATCAATTAAACAGAGATGAGGTCAGAAGTCTGTGGATGTGAAGCGACAAGTCGTGTTTTGGACAGAAATGAAACTGAAACAGTAGTGATGTCATACCACATGGTTTCAGAGAAACATAAATGAAGAGAGAGAGAGATTTTGAAACCAGTTGGAAGAAATTGAACATCCTGTGAAATACACAGGGGTTAAACTGTAGTCTCTGGAAAGAGAATGAGATACTGTTCTGTATTGTATTATCTTCATCATAGGAGAGACACAAAATCACTGGCTATGAAGAAGAGTCGTTTCACTGTCTCTTTGAATCAAGAGGACAGTTTTGGAATTGAAGATACTGTAACCGGAAATTGTACTTTTGTGTGTTATTCCTGGAAAAGGGGAATGCAAAGCAAGTGTCCTAAGTAAGAACACTTCTCTTTTGATTAAGGAAGAAATCAGTGGAAAACAGACTCCATAAATCTTAGGAAGATAAGAGGAAGTTCGTGAAATTACTCAGAGGAATAAATATTACTGAAAGACAACTCATCAAAAGACTCAGGAGTTTAAAGAGATTTAAATACATGCTGTTTAATGTGTTACATTTTTATTTCTGAACTTGTTTAAAACACCAAGAAAAAGAAAGATGTTTGATGCTGAGGTTTAAAATGGAATTATCATACTCAAGATTAAGCTATAATGTTTTGAATTTTAACACTGTTATGAACCCAGAGGACCCTAAAACTTAGCAGCAATAGATAGTCACCAAGACAAATGGTTACTTAAACAAAAGTTGCTTTTAATTATCTTTAAACATGAAAACAGTAACACACTTTAACTTATCTCTATTGACTTAACTAACCCAACTTAACCCCCTTCTAATTCTAAGCGCACATGTATGTAATGTGTGTGTAAGTTCAGAAAAGTTATTTGGTTCACAGTTCAATCTCACTTCTCATTCCGCCAAGTTCACTGGTTGCAGGCAATTCTTATAGAGTGCACAGAATTATAAAGTTCACCAGGCTTTGGTGCTCGAAAGGTAAATGGTTACTGTTCTTGTCGGCTTTCAGAGAGAGATTTGTTGTATGCTGGACACCCACAACTGATTGCTTTTTTTTAGTCACCCATTTCAGTGTCCTTACCAAAGAAACTTGCCCCCTCAGGGTTATCCAGATGATAACCTCTTTCTTTCAGGTCACCACAGAGTTCCTTTTTGTTTCTCTTATTTCAAGTGAAATATTAGAAAGCCAGTCCTCTCCTCTTGCATGAACCATAAGGGCTTTGACCAGGCACTAAGTACTCACAACGTGTCTTCCAAATGATGTTTTTAATGCAGATAAATATTGGGAGAATTTGGTAAAATTAGATTAGGGAACATACATACACACATTTTAAAACAGATCTTATTTGAAATACTGAAGAATTCATATTCAGTGGACTTTACAGAAACTATGGAGAATGTTATACACATTCCACAGGTAGGAGCTAATTGAAATGATGTCATCAAATTAATTGACTGGAGACAGGTCATCTGTATTGAACATTTTTACAAGGCTTCTGACCTTTCTGCAAAGTGCTCACTCAAAGGTCAATGAGAAGTTTTGCTTACCTAATACAACAGATGGGAGCAAAATACTAACTCCTATTGTTTGCTAAAGAAGGTGGTGGTGGGGATTGCAAGTGAGAGAGTCACATGGGCTTTCTAGCAGTTGGTATCTCAGATGAAGAGAGAGAGAGAGAGAGAAAGAGAGAGAGAGAGAGAGAAAGAGAGAGAGACAACAGTTAGAGCTGAAGCAAGCAAAAAGCTTGTTGGAACGGAAACAGAAAGCTCCAGAGTGGTGGATGGCTGGAAGTGCTACCTGTCTGATGTTTCTCTTGGAATAAGTGGAACAGAAAGGAACTCTGTGCAAACCTGAAGAAAAGAGGTTATTGTGGTGGTACACCACTGGCCTACTGCAGGGGATAAACCTCTGTACCTGCAGGAGTGTAAGGGGACAGGACAACACCTGGCCAGCTGTCAATCAGTTGGACTGAATGGATAAAGCCCCACCTAGTCGGGTGTCAATCACCCTCGGTGATATAAGCCTGTGCTGGCCTCCTGAGGCCTCACACAGAGTTGCAGCAGCCACAGCCAGCCTGGGTCTGTGTGGATTAAAGCCTGTTGTACAGACTTTACCTTGTGTGTGTCTGATTCTGTCTAACAGCGCACCACAATTTAATCCACAAAATTTTCCCATGGCTGCCATGGAAAAACCCCTGTGCGCAGGACCCTCGAAGTTGACCCATGCCATCTAGAAGCCCAGACACGCTTCAAGATCTGGCAGCATGCATTCGAGGCAATCATCGAGGCACACGAGGGTGACATCCTGGACTCCTGGAAGAGATTGGTCAAAACTGGCTCCCCTCACCTTCCAGGTAACCAAAGGCTGCTCCACGGACAAGAGCGCAATGGACACTCTCGAGAACTTGTACAAGCCCCCCATGATTGTGGTCTATGGAAGGTACCTCCTCAAAACCCGAGCCCAGCAACCTGGGGAGACGGCTGAGTCTTACCTGGGACACTTGCGAGAGTTGGCCCAACTGTGTCTGGTTTAACCCGGGATAGGTGTAGAGGAGGTTGAGAGGCTAATCCAGGACACCTTCATCCAAGGGCTATGCTCAAGGGCTATCCGGCAGAAGCTGATGGAAGACAACATCTATGCCCTAACCAGGACTGTGGAAATGGTCCAACCCCTGGAAGCAGCAGCCCTGCATGTCGAAGCCTTTGATTCCAGGTTCCCCCAGGCTTCCTTATAGCTCTTTCACACTGCAGCTGCAGCCCCAGGCTGAGCTGGGGAGGACAACGTCACTGTGGCAGGTGCCCGGTGCCCCTGTAAGTACTGTGGGTCCTGGTGTAGGTCAGATAGATGATCGCGCCAAAAATGCCCAGCTAGGAACCAGTACAGTTCCCGATAAGGCAAGAAAGGCCACTTTGCAAAAATGTGCCTCTCTAAACCTGCTGGCAGCTCAGCGGTCCTCTATGATCTCCCCACCTCCCCACAGACGCCCCCACGTGTGCGTGCCGGGTGGCGCCATTGTTCCTGCAACGACTTCCCCCTTCCCCAACTTTGATCACACAACATCCAGCCCCGCTAGCGACTGTCACAGTGTGTGCCACGAGCATCTGCACCAGCCCCCGCCCATGCTGGCACCGTTCACTGAGAACTACAGTGATGTCACCTCCGGTTCACAACGTGATGTCACTTCTGGCTGATGTAACGACATCACTGCCACTGGCCATGATGACGTCACTTCCCCTGGCACAGCGGACATGGCTGGGGAAGGAGGCCAGTCACACAGTGGCTCCCCATGTGCCGCTGCCATCTTGGGTTAGTCAGTGCCCAACACGGAGAGCCCCCAATGACATTGAAAATGACGTGGTCAACACGGGCGATGACCAGGTCACCCTACCAATGCTCCCTATGCCTCTGGGTGCCATCAGTTGCCGCACGCCGCACCCAGCGACTGATGGCAATGTGGTCAACGTGGGTGATGACCAGGTCGCCCTACCGACGCTCCCTACGCCTCTGGGTGCCATCAGTTGCTGCATGCTGCACCCAGTGATTGACAGCAACGTGGTCAACATGGGCGATGACCAGGTCACCTCATCGACGCTCCCCATACCTCCGGAGGCCATCGGCAACCGCATGCTGCATCTTATGACCGATGTCGATGTGGTCAACACGGGCGATGACCAGGCCTCCCTATTGATGCACCCCATCCCTCTGGATAGCAACAACTCTGACTCCGACTTCGAGATGGCCCTGGCCGCCACCACACTGACAAGGGACATCCCCCACGATCTCGGGCACTCAATGATGGATGTGCGAGTTAACGGGCAGGTAGCAAAGTGCCTGTTGGACAGTGGCAGCACCGAGAGCTTCATTCACCTGAGTTTGGCCCATTCCCTAAGGTTAAAGGTCCACCCCACCACCTGCTCGATCGCCCTTGCCACCAAGGATAAGACTGTTGGTACCCTAGGGAGCTGCTTGGTCGATATAACGGTGGGAGGGGAGACTTTCACAGGATTTAGGCTCCTGGTCATGCCCAAACTCTGCGCACCACTCCTCCTGGGCCTGGATTACCAGTGCCACCTGCAGAGTGTCACACTTGCATTCGGGGGGCCCCAACCTCCACTCACATTGCACAGCATGGCAACCTACCAGCCCTGGCCAACCTGGGGCCTCTCCACACTGCACATCTCCCCACTGGTGCTCTTTCCACTTCTTGCTCTAGGCTGCAAGCCAATTGCCGCCAGAAGTAGAGGCTATTGCGCTGTAGACACGGATTTCATCAAGGCAGAGGTGCGGTGACTCCTGGCAGAAGGCTTTATAGAGCCCAGTAACAGCCCTTTGAGAGCCAAAATCCTGGTGGTCAAAGGGGGAAGTAAGCCGAGATGGTCGTGGATTACAGCCAGACCATTAATTGGTACACCCAGCTGGATGCCTACCCCCTGCCAAGGAATGCCGACATGGTCAATGAGATAGCCCGCTACCGGGTTTTCTCCACGATTGACCTGAAGTCGGCGTATCACCAAATCCCTATCCACCCAAAGATCACCACCTTTGAGGTGGACGGGCACCTGTACCAGTTCTGCCGGGTTCCTTTTGGGGTCACGAACAGGGTCTCCATCTTCTAGTTTACCATGGATTGCATGGTAGACTGCCACAAGCTGAAGGCGATGTTCCCATATCTGGATAACATCATTATCTGTGGCTGTGACCAGCAGCACCACGACGCTAAACTGAAAAATTCCTCCGGACGGCCACGGAGCTGAACCTCACTTACAACAAGGAGAAACGTGTCTTCAGTACCACCCGCCTCACCATCCTGGGGTACATCGTGGCCCATGGAGCCGTCAGCCCAGATGTGGAAAGGATGTGCCCATTAATTGAGTTACCCCTCCACCCAACACTAAAGGCCCTCTGCAGGTGCCTGGGCCTGTTCTCTTATTACTCGCAGTGGGTCCCTCGCTTCTTGGACAAAGTCTGCCCATTGGTCCAAGCCTCCCACCTGAGGCGCAGGCAGCCTTCACCCGCATCAGGCAAGACATCACGGATGCCATGATGCAGGCTGTGGATAAGGACCCCCTTCCAAGTGGAGAGTGATGCCTCTGAGGTGGCCCTCGCTGCTATCCTCAACCAAAGCGGGTGCACCATCGCCTTCTTCTCCAAGACCCTCCATGGCTCCGAGCTATGGCACTCCACCATTGAAAAGGAGGCCCTGGCAATTGTGGAAGCAGTCCGCCACTGGTGCCACTACCTGGCCGGCAGGAGATTCATGCTCCTCACAGACCAGCGGGCCGTGGTGTTCATGTTTAACACTACCCACAACAGTAAGATCAAGAACTACAAGATCCTGCGCTGGAGAGTCGAGCTGGGAACCAGGAGCTACAACATCAAGTACCGCCCTGGGAAGTTTAATGACTCCTCTCATGCCCTCTCTCGCACCTGCACTGCGAGTCTATGCATGACGCAGATTGCAGGCATTGCATGAGTCCCTCTGCCATCCTGGCGTCACCTGGTTGTACCATTCCATTAAGTCCCGAAATCTGCCGTACACCATCGGGGACGTCAGGGACATGACCGAGGTCTGTCAGGTCTGGCGGAGTGTAAACCCTGCTTCTTCCGCACCCCCCACCCCCGGCCCATGTTGTAAAGGCTATTTGGCCTTTCGAGCATCTTGGCATGGACTTCAAAGGACCCCTGCCTTCCACGAACTGAAATGTCTACATCCTCATGGTAATGGATGAGTACTCATGCTTCCCTTTCACCATCCCTTGTCTGGACACCTCCACAGCCATCATCATCATGGCCTTGGGGCAGATTTTCACAATTTTTGGCCACCCTACCTTCATCCACAGCGACTGGGGGGTCTATTTTCATGAGTGACAAGTTGCACCAGTACCTGACGGCAAGGGGCATCGTGACTAGTCACATGACAAGCAATAATCTGAGAGCCAACGGGCAAGTGGAATGCAAGAATGGGGTGGTCTGGAAGGCAGTCCTCCTGGCTCTCAGGTCAAAAGGGTGGGCCGTTGAGTACTGGCAGGATGCCCTGCCCGAGGCGCTCCATGCCATTCGGTCACTGCTGTCCACAGCTACCAATGAGCCCCTCACGAATACCTGTTCTCATTCCCCAGGAGGTCAGCAACTGGAATGTCACTCCCAGCATGGCTCATGTCCCCGGAACTGGTGCTTTTGCGTAAGCATGTACGGACACAAAAGGCTGAAGCCCTGGTAGAATAGGTTTTCCTCTTTCATGCAAACCATAACTACGCTTACGTTAGGTTTGGCAGTGGCAGGGAGGACACTGTCTCAACCAGGGACATGGCACCAGAAGGAGCACCCACCACACCACACCACCCTCCAACCCAGGGTGACACTGAGCAGGCATACATCCCCATCCCCAGGCAGCTATGGGGCGCGCAGAGCCTCCTTGACAACCAGGGGCCCGCTTCAGCCTTAGGAGACGAACCCGCCCCCCCTCCACCCATCCAATACGACCTGCATTCGTCAATCCCGGCCCCCCGGCCACCCCTCCGCGCAGCACCACACGAGCCACACACCCCTGTTGCCAGCCCCCCCACTTCTCCTCTGACCAGTGATCAGGAGCAAGTCCTACGACGGTCACAGAGACCCCAGCAACTGCCGAATCGTCTCAACCTGTATATATTGTATGTACTAAGTGAGTGCGATTCCTTTCCCCCCGGGACAATTTTAAAGAAGGGGGTAAATGTGATGGTACACCACCGGCCTATTACATGGGGAAACCTCTGTACCTGCAGGAGTGTAAGGGGATAGGACAACACCTAGCCGGCTGTCAATCAGTCGGGCTGAATGGATCAAGCCCCACCCGGTCGGGTGTCAATCACCCTCCAAGATATAAGCCTGCCCTGGTCTCCCGAAGCCTCACTCAGAATTACTGCAGCTACAGTCAGCCTGGTTTTGTGGATTAAAGCCTGTTGTACATTCTTTACCTCGTGTGTGTCTGAGTCTGGCTAACAGCGCACCACAGTTATCATCTGGAGAACCCAGGTGGGGAAAGTTATATCAGCAAGACATTGAGGTGACCAATGGTGGTACCTCAGGTGTGGAAATCCTGGAACAACAAATCTCTCTCTGCAAACTTCCAAAGAACCTTCTTGAGTCGTAAAATTCTACCTTTCGAGCACCAAAGCCTGGTGAACTTTATACATGTTAAATTCTGTGCACAGTTTAACAATTGCCTGCAGCCAGAGATCTTGGAAGAATGAGAAGTGAGATTGAACTGTGAACTGAATAACTTTTCTTAAATTTATACACACATTACATACACGTGTGTTTAGAATTAGAAGGGGGTTAAGTTGGGTAAGTTAAGTTAATAGAGATAAGTTAAAGTTTGATTCTGTTTTCATTGTTAAAGATAATTAAAAACAACTTTTGTTTAAGTAACCATTTGTCATGGTGAATATCTATTGCTGCTGGGTTTTGGGGTCCTTTGGGCTTGTAACAGGTTTTCCACAAGCTTGCCAGCTTGTCCTGTTCCAGTCCCAGCTGCTGCAGCTGACTGTAAAACTGTAGAAGTGAATTCACTCTTTCTCTCTCTGCTTGCAAAACTACACGACCCTCTTAGAACAGCAACTTCCACTCCAGAGAATCTGTGGCTCTGACAAGTTCTTTCATCTGTTGCCTTTTTGTAAACATTAATGAAGTCTCTTGGGCACTCTCCAAAGCTTTTTGCAAAGGGTCTGGAGTCGACATGTCTAGCATGAGCAGAGCTCCAGTATTTTAAATAAGTTCTGTTTTAAAGTGTTTGTGTGTGACCTACACTAAAAAAAAAACCTGCCCCAATTTATCTCCAAAAAACATATGTATATACAATACAAACACAACATAATCTGTCACAACACACAAACACATATATATGCTTTTGTGTAGAGTGGAGTTAAATTTAGAATTAATTTTTGAGTTGAGTAAGAAATGTTGGTATTAATAGTTTAATATAATGTACTATTGTCCAGTAAATTTTCCATTGCTGTCCTTTTATTAGTGGTAATAAAATTTTATTAGTTTTTAACATATCAAAACATCCAAAAGAAGCAAACAGTGAGGCATTTGTGGAAGAAAATTGTTCTCTCCTCTCCAGATCACTTCTAATACTCCAAGCATTCTCCAAGTTGCCATCGAAGATATTTCTTTGTATACAATACAATGCGTCTCAATGTGTGCAAAGGCTCCAATGCCGATGGCAACTTGGAGAATGCTTGGAGTCAGTTTGTGAGACACTTTAATGGTTGCTGACATCTGAACCCTTCATACATCACATCTTTACAACGTGCTCCTAGATATCAGTTATCAGTATGCTTGGTTCCTTTATTATAATGTTCCCGCACATAGCACTTCTTTTGACAGATTAATCAAAGACGACAAGTGATTTAAGCAGCTTGAGCTTTACTGCCTGGAGTCCTTATCCATTGTATTACTCACCAATATATCTGCAAGTAGTCTCATCATTGAAGTCTGTGAGGCACCCATCTGCTATATTGTAGATGAATACATGAATATCTCAGCATTCAAAGAACACTTGGCTCTCTTGAAGCTTAAACTATTTTGTGAAAGTACAGAAATTACAAAATGATCCAAGCTCAAGGTGTGAGTCTGCCAGAATGAAAATGACAGGCAAGCCATCTGTTTACACAGTGGTGTATTAAGCTAAGCTGCAGATCCACAGCACCTGACATCAGGTTCATTCTGTCCTCAGGTGCTGCCTGTGCAGAGGATGAATGTTCTCTTTCTCCAAGCACGTGGGCTGGGCGATTAACCAACCACTGTGAATGGCCCTAGCACCATAGGTGATTGATAGAATGTGTGGGGAATTGATGAAATTAAGCATACAGTTAATATAGGATTGGTGTAATCAGGTGGAATAATATATACTGAGGACTCAGTGAAGCCTGTCCCCTTACTGTCTCCCTCTAGAAAAATGACCCTGGACTCTTTTAGCCCTGTGAAATAATCAGAGATCTCACACACTTTGGTTGGATTAATATTTCCCCTCCTTCCCCCGCTGATTTTAAAAGCAGGCTGTCATCTGAATGCCAGACCTGGATTGTGAGTGATTAAAAATATAGTCCTTTGCACTCATGGTTGCAAAGAGGCAAGTATAAAATAAACTGAAGATGTATCTCCATCTCTTTGTCCTATGTCAAGGTTTCTTGGTTCTACTCGCTTAAGATTTCTGGGTAGAATCAATGTGAAATAACAAAGACTTTGCTGAAATTGGAATCCCACCACCTGAGAGAATAAATATATAGCACAGAAACAGGCCAGTTCGGCCTTTCTAGTCCATGCCAAACACAATTTCCCATTGACCCGCACTCATCCATAGCCTTCCACACCTTTCTCATCCATATTCCTATCCAACTTTTCCTTAAATATTAAAATGGAGCCCACATCTACCACTTTGGCTGGAAGCTCATTCCACACTCCCACCACCCTCAGAGAGAAGAAATTCACCACGTTTCTCCTATACTCTTCCAATTTCAATCCATGTCCTCTTGTTTGAATAACCCCCCCCCCCATCAATGGAAAAGGCTGATCCACATCGACTCTATCTGGCCCCCTCATAATTTTGAATACCTCTATTAAATTGCCCCTCAGTCTTCTACAGTCCAGGGAATAAAGTCCTAGCCTGTTTAACCTTTCCCGCTAACTCAAACCATGAAACCCAGGCTACGTTCTTGTGAATCTTCTCTGCCCTCTCTTGTTGACATCCTTCCTATAACTGGATGACCAAAACTGCACACAATATTCCAAATTTGGCCTTACCAATGCCTTACACAACTTTAACATGACATCTCAACTCCTGTGCTCAATACTCTGATCTATGAAGGTCAACCTACCAAATGCTTTCTTCACCACTCTATCTACATGTGACCACACATTCAAGGAACTATATACCAGAATTCCTAAATCCCTTTGTTCTATTGCACTCTCCAATTGTCAACCACTTTCTTTCTTAAGATTATTTTGGTACATATTACATTCCTCAAGCAGCTCTGTCTATTTCTGTTGTACACATCCCTCTTCCTCCAAACTAAATTCCCAATATCCCTTGAAAACCAAAGATCCCTATATTTTCTAACCTTTCCTTTAATCCTCACAAGAACATACCAACACTTTACTCTCAAAATTTCCCCTTTGTAGAATCCTCCATTTACCTGTTACATACTTGCCAGAAAATAAATTCTCTCAATCCACACCCTCTAAATTCTTTTGCATTTCCTCGAAATTAGCCTTGTTCCAATCAAGAATCTCAACCTTGGGCCCAGCTCTATCCTTCTCATAATTAACCCAAAACTAATCGTATTTTGATCACTAGACCCAAAGTGTTCCCTAACACAAACCTCTGTCACCTGACCTATCTCATTCCCTAACAGGAGATCCAATACTGGCCCCGTCTCTAGTCAGTTCTTCTATGTATTGATTTAGAAAATATTCCTGAACACATTTGACGAACTCCAACCCACCCAGCCCTTTTACAGTATAAGTATCCGAGTCAAAGTATGAAAAATTATAACCGCCTACAATCACCACCAAATCAATGCTGTCCACACCAAGCAACTAAACCACTAACTGTCATTTATTCAAACCACGCCCGCTCATTTTTTTTTGGGGGGGGGCACAGCTCACAGGAGTGATGTCATAATGCTGCTGTGAAGCCTGGCCGATCCCCTGACAATGTGCTCCTGCAGCCTGGAACTTCTGCATGGTAGGGAAGCTGGCTGTTTGCTACGGTGATTCGGTCCATCATGTGTGGGGTTGGCCTAGCCACTACACCACCTCCCCCCCCCCCAGAATCTCAGTCTCTTTGGTTGAGGTTTGGGAGATTGCCTTTTGGCGGGCTCCCCCAGCGCTGCAGTGTAGGGGCAGAGAAAGGCTCTGAACTGTCCAAGTGGACTTTCTGGAGGTGATTGACTGTAAATATGCCATGCCTGCCTTCAATGTCTCGAGTATATACAAACCCCTCCCTTCTCAGTACTTTGAAAGGCTCTTCATAGGGGCACTGCTGGGGGAACCTGGTTTGTCCCATCTTACAAAGAGAAATTCAGTGGCTTTGAGTCCTTGTGGGACGTGGCTGGTTGGTGTCCTGTGGGTGGTGGTAGGATGTGGGTAGGTTGTGTGGTTCCTCAACCGCTGTAGGATGTCCAGGGAATTCGGTGGTGGTTCCGTGGAGCCGAAATGGACATTGACTGGGATGGAGACTGGTGCGCCATAGACTGTTTCCACCGATGAAGTGGGGAGGCCCTCTTTAGGTGCTGTGCGGATGCCCAGCAGGACCCATGGGAGTTCATCCATCCAGATGGGCCCATGCAGGCGTGATTTGAGAGCTGTGCTTAGATGGCAGTGAAAGTGCTCCATTGGATTGGGGATGGTAGATGGTTGTGTGGTGTAATTTGCTGCAGAATTTGGCCATGGTCGCCCAGAGGGAAGAAATAAACTGGGCTCCCCGGTCCAAAGTTATGTGGGAGGGACACCAAAATGGGTAACCTACTGTGAGGTAAAAGCTCTCGCACAGGTCTCCGTGTTGCAGGCGGGCATACGCACCCACTCTGGCCAGCGTGTAAAGCGGTCAACCTCATCCCCTGGCTGATGGGAAGGGGCCCTACGATGTCCACATGCAGGTGGTTGAACCTGTCCACTCCCGGCGGGAAACATTGCACTGGACCTTTAGTGTGCTGATGGACCTTGGCATTGCACATAAGATTTTGCCCAAAGTGAAACTCTGTGCCGAAGCTGGTGCCATACGAACCTGCTCGAAATGAGGCGGACTGTTGACCAGATGGAAGGATGAGAGTCCATGCACTTGATTAAATACCCACCATCTCCAGGTGGCAGGCAGGATTGGCTTGGGGTGCCCTGTAGCCATATCTCACAGGAGTGTTGGGCCTCCTGGGTCCGGCATGAGCTCCTCAATTTGTAGCTGGGGATGGCGGTGCAATATGCCTGTGTGTCAGCATCTTAAGCCTGGTTCCTGGCGAGCCAAGCTGTGTCGATGCCACCTATCACGTCGGAGATCGTTGGCTTGGACAGTGCATCAGCTACCACATTGGACTTCCCCGCTACGTGGCTGATGTCCGTTGTATATTCAGAGATGTACGAAAGTTGCCATTGTTGCCTCATTGGCCAGGGGTCCAAGACTTTGCCCAATGCCTGCACCAGTCTATGTAGTCCGTGAACGCTCGACCTTCGAAGATGTACCGGAAAAGACGCTTGGCTAGGTATATTGCCAGTAGTTTGTGATCAAAAGTGCTGTACTTCAGCGCTGTACTTCTCCATTCCTAGGAGAGCCTGGCCTACTGAGGCGACGTTACAATCTCACCTGCAAACGGCATTCTTGGTGTGAATGGTCGCGCAACGTGTCCCATAGGTGGGTATGGTTGAACCATTGTCAGCCTGTATGGTCGGAGGTGTTTGCTGAAGAAAGCAAGGGGCCGCCACTGGTGATCCATCCACTGTTGCAGCATTGGGCCCACTCCCTAGTTTGAGGCATCTGTCATTAATGACACGGGTAAGTCTGGATCTGGGTGTGCCAGGAACATGGCTTTGTAAAATGCTGTTTTGGTCTCCTCAAATGCCTGGAGTGAATCCACAGACCAGCTGGGCTCCTTTTTACCTGCCTTAACAAGGTCAAAGAGAGGCTGCATGGTGCTGCTACACCTGGGAGGAAGTGATGATAGAAATTCTCCATCTCAACAGATTCCTGCAGGCTTTTGAGGGTTTTGTGCCTGGGAAAGTTCCGAATGGTCTTGACCATGTCGGGCAAAGGTGTTGCTCCTTCACTGGAGATGTGGTGCCAAAGGAAGTCGATGGTGGACAAAATGAACTGGCCCTTGAACGGGTTGATGGTTTACCAGAAAGTCTGCAGCCAGGCAAACAGCGTTTTAAATGTTCTTTGTGGGTCCTGGCATCTGGGCTGGCAATGAAGATGTCGTCCACGTACACGAAAATCCCCTTCAGGTCTCTTGCCACTACGTCCATGAGGGGCTGGAAAGTTTGGGCCACATTTTTCAGCCCGAATGACATTCTCAGGGATTCGAAGAGGCCAAACGAAGTGATTATGTCTATTATCCAGACGTTGTCCTGGTGCACTGGGATCTGTTACTAGCCCTTCACCAGATCGTCTTTGGAAAAAATCTGGGCACCTTGGAGTCAAGCGGCAAAATCCTATAAGTACAGGATGGGGAATCTGTCCAGTCATTGAGCCTGCGGTATTCTCTGCGGGGCACCAACTGCCAAAGTTCTTCCATCATGGCAAATTCAGCCTTGGTTTGGAGGTTATCTTGGGGCAATCGCTGCACCTGTGCATACACAGGTGGTCCAGTGGTCTCAATGTGGTGTTGCACACCATATACTGGTTCCGCATCATGAAAGTTGGGGTCAGTAGAGTGGCGAGCAGTGCAGTGAGTGTGGACTCCCAAAGGCTGGAAAGTGCGATGGTGCACTGTGAGGTGGAAAACCTGGAAGGTGACAGTATTAACCAGCTGGCATCAGTTGAGGTCACCCAGGCTTTCGTTCACCAGAAGGAAATCCATTCCTAGGAGAGCCTGGCCTACTGAGGCGACGTTACAATCTCACCTGAAAACGGCATTCCTGGTGTGAATGGTCACGCAACATGTCCCATAGGTGGGTATAGTTGAACCATTGGCAGCCTGTATGGGTAGGCCTCTGGCATTGTTCTTCCTCTCAAAGAACATGGGTGGAACTAGGCTGATTTCTGCGCCGGTATCTACAGGAATTCCCACTGGGCCTTCCGGTCGCAAAGGGAAAGCAAGCCTTTTCTGGTGCCAGCTGCCAAGGCCACTAACAGCAACCAGCTTGCTCGTTTTCCTGTGTCAGACTGGGTTTGCTGCCTGTAAAGGTCCTGGGCAGTACGCACCGCCAGGCATTGCAGCCCCACTGATGGTGGTAGTAGCAGTACCCTGCTATTTTGTCGCTGCGGTCACCACGATGTGGCTGGACTGTTCTGATGGCTTCCATGGGGGCGCACAAGGTGGCTGAAGTTTGTGCTGTTGCTCCCACTGTGGAAATAGGCAGCACGAGGATGGAATCAGGTTGCGGAGTCGGAAGAGCCGGTCTGCTTCTCTTGCCATGAGGTGCGGTTCGGCAAAGACTAGGTGGTCTATAATACACCCACATTAGTATTTATATGCCTTTCGCATTCCTCACTTCCATTCAAATACCCTTGCTGAACGAGCCATAGCGCCGTTGTAATGTTTTCTTTAACAAGCAATGCTACTCCTCCAATTTTTATCCCCCCCTGTTCTATCTAAAGCAATGGAATCTTGAAATATTTAAGTGCCAATCAAGTCCTTCCTGCAACCATGTTTCACTGATGGCCACAATATCATATTTCCATGTGTCAGTCCATGCTCTAATCTCATCCACCTTTCTTACCATGCTCCTTGCATTGAAATATATAAAGTTTTTAATACATTATTTTAAAGTTTTCATACATATAATCATTTATATAATCCATCATATTGTGCAGATAGATCCTGACTTCAAAAACAGTTATATCCCTTCCCTAACCCCAACCCCAAAACAAAATCAACAAAGAGTCCCTACATGTTTTTGTATTATACAGCAACATGTTAAACGAAAGGTAGAAACTGGATTGTACGCGGATAGGCCATGGGGCACCAGGGACCTTATCAAACAAACAAGTATCTTAACTCATCTCACGGGTGGCGTTGTAGGATCCAGCAATCGAGAGAGAGAAAATTAAACCGCAATCCCGATCTTTTGCATTTATGGGCTCTATATTTGTAAATTTATGTGATTTATTTTTCTAATGGAATACGTTTTGGAATGTCTGCATGTAATCTGTCTACACCCAAACACCAATCTGCTATCCAAGTAGCCACAATACACTTTCTTGCCACCACCAATATTATTTTCACAAATTTCTTTTGATTTAATGAAAGTTTCAATTTAGGGTTTGTCCCTTCCACGTTTCCTAATAAAAATGTCAGGGTTTTGTGGGTAAGAAATACCAGTGATTTGTTCTAATAGATCCCCTACTTTCACCCAAAAAGGTCCCACTTTCAGATAAATCTGTGTAAAGTGTCCCTTCTCTACCACACCTAAAACACTTTTTTGATAAATCTGATTTTATTTTATCCAACTTGTATGGCGTGATTTATAATTGATGCATAAAATTATATGGTACTCATCTATATCGCACATTGATTGTATTGGTCATACAATCTCTATACAGATCCATCCATGTGTGTTCATCTATTATAATATTCAAATCCTCTCCCCATTTTTGTTTCGATTTATAAAGCCCGGGTTTAGAAGATGTTCTTTGCAACAAAAGATAAATTGCAGAAGTAAATTTTTGTACAGTCTCTCATCTAATAAAAATTCCCACTTCACTACAAGGGGGCAATAATCTCTCTGATCCTAGTTTATCTCATACAAAGCTTTTTATTTGAAAATAGCAAAAAAGTGTATTCCTAGATATTTTATATTTATCCCTCAATTGAGTAAAGGGTCCTTGTACTTAACAACTGTTCTTGTTCTTAACAATCTTCAATGACCCTAATTCCTTTATCAGACCATAATTTCAATACCAGAAAGGTATCAAACTATTCTGGAACAAAGGGGTTTTAGGTGATGTACCTTCTTTTGTTCCAATTTCCCCATTGATCTTACCCCAAACATTTATTAAATTTATTAAAAGATGTATCTTCAATTCCTGTCATTAGTTTTGAATTCCATTTATGGATAAAAGCTGGAGCTGATTTTTCTCCAATTTTTCCTAATTCTAGGTTGACCCATGATGGGGTGGTCCCTCCCTCAAAAAATATACACTTGAGAGAATGTTCCCCACATTCACTCCTTTGATTGCCATCTACTTTTTTTTTAACCCTCTCTCCTTCATTAATTTTAACAATCTGGTCCCTCTGCCCTTCAAATCTAGTTGTCCTTCTATCCTAATTTCCACACTCTCACTCTGATTTCCACCCCCCTGCCAAACAAGTTCAAACCCTCCCCAACAGATCTAGCAAACCTGCCCACCAAGATATTGGCCCTCCCTCCAATTCAAATGCAGCCCGTCCTTTTTATGGAGGTCATACGTTCCCAGAAGACATTCCAATGATTACAAATCTCAAAAAAAAAACTTTGGCTGCAATGTTTCAATTGTTTTGTTTACATCTTGCAGTTGGTCTTGTACATCAACTAAACCTTTATCACACATATCAAGTCTTTCAGTGGTTTCAAGTTTAAATGCTCCATAGTCAGCCATCTGTTGAGTATTGATATTCACCAATTCATTAAGCTTGGAATAGACGTGGGTCATAGAATTACCGAGCTGTTTCATTGAAGAATATATCTTAAATTCAAGATTCTTAACAATCATATCAGCAAAAGTAGATTCAGACATAGTAGGATCCTGCTGTTTCTGAGAAACCAAAGGGTCTTCTGTCCCTTCCCTTGGTTTAGCAGCCTTTCTTGCAGTATGACTCCGTGTAGAAACCCCTGCCACAGCCTCCTCAGCAATATCAGGAGGCTGATAGTCAGGGTTATCCTTAACCCATATTTCATCAAAAACCTCCATTATATCCATACCTGGGGAAAATGTCATAACTGGTGATGCATTTTGCAGCGCCACCGCTATATCAATCGGAGGTCGGTTCTTTAACTCTCCAGCTGGCGGCGCCCCAGCTGATTCAGCTGTCAAAGTCTTGGTGACAGCGCTCACAGCAGTCGTTGTTTGAAATACACGCACCTGGCCAGCCCTTTGTTCTAAAGGCTGCCGAGTGCCATCTTTAGAGAGCCCTACCGGTACAGAGCGGAGCTCCAATGCCGAATCCTGCGCTTCTTCTCCTGGATCCATTCCACGCTGAGTCCTGGCTTCTTGTAAACAGGTAGGCTCAGATAATTTCGGGAAATGTAATTTTTTAACAATCTGTTGGTGTTTTCTTTTACTTTTTTTTTTAAACAAGTGTACCATTAGGCATTAATTCAACATCTCTTACTATTTTAAAACTTTTAAAATAATTTTAATGGGCACTTAGAAACAAAACAATAAATCAGAGTCAGGAGAGGACTGGAAGGCACGTCTGTTCCTTACGCCATCTTGCCACCACCCCCCTCCCCCCGATCTGCAAATCTCAATCCTTACCCCAACTCTTCAGCCATACATTAATCCACCACATCTTCCTATTCCTACCCTCTCTAGCACGTGGCATAAGTAGCAATCCTGAGATTGCCAGTCTTGAAGTCCTGCTTTCTAAATTCTTTCCTAACTCCCTTTATTCTTCCTTCAGAACCTCATCCCTACTTCTAACTATGTCATTGGTCTCCATGTGGATCATGATATCTACCTGCTCGGCCTTCCCCTCCAGAATGCTGTGTACTTGATCAGAGATGACCCTGACCCTGGCACCCTGGAGGTAACATACAATCTGGGAGCCTCAAACACATCCAGCAAACCTCCTTTCCACTTGTCTAACCAAGGAGTCCCCAATCACTGTTGCTCTCCTCCCTTCCCTTCTGAGCCAAGGGACTAGCCTCTGCACCAGAGACATGACCAGCTTGACTTGTCACTTGTAGATCTCCACCAACAGTATTCAAAATGGTATACCTGTTGTTGATGGGAATGGCTCTGCACTGTCTACATCTTCCCCTTCCCTCTCCTGACAGTCACCCAGCTCCCTGCCTCCTAAATTATAGGGGTGACCACCTCCCTGACACTCCTATCTGCCACTACCTCTGCCTCACTCAAGATCTGCAGTTCATCCAACTCCTGCTCCAGTTCCCTAACTCCTATTGTAAGGAGCTGCAGCTGGATGCACATTCTGCAGGTGTAGTCGTCAGTGACAAGTACGCTGTCCCAGATTTCCCACAATGTATTGCAACCGCAGCAATACATTTCCCAAGCTGACTCCATTATCTAACTTTAATTAAAGGATTGCACTACCTCACCTGGCCTTACCTCTCTCATAGCTCTTTCTCAGCCTCTGCTTGCTAAAGCCTCAAAGCTCCACTCCTACACTGGGCTGCTCCTTTAGCTACCCTGGCTTTTATTGGACCAAGCCAATTAACTCAATTACCCAATTACTCACTCCCACAAACCAACTCTTAATTGCCTTAACTCTTTGCGCCTTTTCAAACCGTCCAAATCATTGGTACTCACCAATCACTGGGCCCACCTCTGACTCCATTTTGACTATGAATGTAAAAAAGTCATAGTTCTCTGACCAGGCTCATGGTCTCAGCTAATTTAGTTATCTCATGGCGCTAAAGGAAGGGTATCAGGAACATTGGAACACAGTAGAAGACAAGCCTGGAGAAATATTAATTATTCACACTGATATTGAATTATCGACAAAGCTGAGAAGCTTTACTCTCTGACAGAAACTCACCTTGAATATTGAGCAGCTGTACAATTACTGCATCCAACAGCATTTGAATCCAACAAGACATGGGGGAATATTTTCGCCAGCCTAATCCCACAGGGCTTGTTTTTGTGTCAGATGTAAAGGTGCAGATTATTCCCATTTCTGTTGCTTCCCTCCTCACGTTGTGAAAAAAAAATAAATTGAGAGACAATATGTGGACTCGTAAGTGTAGCATGGAAAGCTATTACTGAGAGAGATGGTGTGAATGATTCTGAATCTAACAGCAACCTTTGACCCGGCTGAGAGTTAATAGCCAGATGAGACTGGGTGCTGTGTCCGCTATGAAGCTGACTGACATAGGGGCAGAGAGAAAATTGGAGTCAATACTCCAAGCCTGTTATCTTTTATAACTGCACAAGATGCTATCGGGCCGTTAGCATTTTGCTTTTATGAGCTTAGTGCAGTGGAGAGTAGAGAAGAAAGGAACAAAATGGCCAAGAAAGAATATAGTGCAAGAGAAAATTAATTGATTAAAGCAAGATAAAAAAAAAAAGTGTTGTGTGAGGGACTGAGCAATGGGCCCATGGTGTGTCATTGTGAAATTATCAGTATTTCCAAATGGCGAAGCATCGCTTTGTGGCCACTGACAAGGGGTTTGTCCTTTGAGAACCCCCAAGAGTGAGGTTTCCTTCAAGCAAAATGTCCTAAATGTTTGTGGTTTTTCTGCCCAAAATTAATGGAGATTAAAGTTGTTGGTGTACAAAGGATGTCGATGAAGTCAAAGAAGAAAATATTCAAGAGCCTGATAGCCATTGGAAAGAAACTGTTCTGGATGCTTCTACATCTTGCATGAGTGGCTTGTAGCATGTTTTCTTTCCCTTCAATCTTACAGAGTGAGGTTGCTTCATGAGCCCAAACAATCTGTCCCATCACAGAGACAAAGGTCTTTGAGGAGTGTGACATGGGCATTAGCAACAGCCCTGGGGAAGATCGTCTTTACCCACTTGGGGGCTTCAGCACTAGACCAGAAGCCAATACGAGGAACAATCCACTTGATGTCAGCATCACAGCGTGGGAAATGTAAATAAAACTGCTAGAGACTATTTGTGCTAAGTTACCATCATGAGGGATCCAAGTTCAGAATATCGGCTCCTGTTGGATTTGGCTACGACTGGAAATGAATCTCCCAAAGTCAATCACAGTACTGACGATGACACAGATTTGTGTACCCAGGGATCAGGAGAGATAAAGAGAAGGAGAAAGAGAGAGAGAGAGAGAGAGAGAGAGAGAGAGAGAGAGAATGAGAATGGAAGGAGGACCTTCATGTCGTCATTAATGCTAGCCATGAGACGAATCCTATACTAATCCCATTTTTTTTTTCCATTCTCCTCATATTCTCCCGGATTTCACCAGCCACCAAATGGAAATTTTACAGCAGCCATTTAGCTGAACGACATGCACAGCTTTGGGGCATGGGGAGGGAAGTGGAGCCTCAGAAGAAGCCCGTGTGGTCACAGGGAGAAGATGCAAGCTTCACTCAGACTTGGGATTCTGGCAGTGCAACAAAGCTGCTCCTCTAGCTGTGCTGATGTGCCAGTAGAAGGATTCCCACCCCTGCAGCAAGATCAGCTGCACTTTAATTCCACATTTCCATGCAGAAACTAATTTAAAAATTAATAGAGACACTAATTACCAGGTTGCATTCTGTATTGCGGTGTAATGTTCTATTTTCAATGAAATAGGGGAAAAAAGGGATAAACACCTTCTGCATTGAGGCCAACATGACTGTAATAGAATTGTCATTGAAGTCAACTACTTTGGACTCATCAACTGTGAAGGAGAACCTAAACAAGAAGACTAAATGCATCAGCAGTTGCTCAGAGGAGAGTTGAACTGACTGCTTGACGTTGTGCCAATAACGCCAGGCTACAGCTCTATCACCGCATCCAATTACCCTCTGATACCTGGGTCTGTTAGAAGCCTGAGATTTAACAGATAGGTCCAAAATCAGTCACGGAGAGTGGGATGATTTTAAATCTCAACGTTTTATGACCACACCCATGTCACGCATGTTCAAACAAATTACCTGCAAATTAATTTTGTTACAAAGCAACTTATCCTACCGGAAAGAATTCAGAAATAAACAATTGAGGGTCAAACTGAAAATGACTCTTGCAAAGAAAAATGGCCAAACGTTTGTGAATGCTATTTTTGAGCTGATTTATTTGAAGGAAATATAGAGTTCTAATTCCTTGGCTTTGAAAGATCAAAGTCATCTGCATGCACCAGTATCAGCCAATCAGTTATCCATGTATTTTTGATGATAAATCTATCATGTATGCTGAATTAAGTACTGGAGTTAAGATGAATGGGTATGAATCATAAAATTTCGCAACTAGCATTCGGTAACATTCACTGATAACATTGACACAGCTGAAATGCTTCAGTTAATAAAGATGTTAGAGCAAAGTATATCACTGTTTATTATCACCAATCGTCTTCCAGATATTAATGTTGTGCACTCTACAGAGTCATGCAGCACACAAACAGGCCCTCATCCCACCAGGTTCATGCTATGCATCAAGAGCCTATCTATTCTGATCCCATTTCCCAGCACTTATTCTGCAGCTTTCTATGGCTTGGAAATACTATTTATTTATTAGCCATATTGAGAATCTCTCCCTCCACACTTCCTCCTTGGTAGTGTGATCCAGATATCAAGCCCTGTCTTGGTGGAAAAATCTTCCCAGAACTCTCTTTACCTCTTCCTGTTCCCTGTGCCATCTAGTTTTGGACATCTCTGCTCTGTACAAACATTCCCTCACAAATTTGTACACCTCCATCAGGGCACCTCACAGCCTCATCACTCCAAAAACGATCAGCTATTCCAGGTATTATTGAAGTGAATCTCCCCTGCGCCCTGTCCATTGGAGTCAGGCCTATTTCAATGGTGTATGATTCTCAGTAGGGTTTGAACACTTGGTTCACATGAGACCTATCTGCTTATTTTCTTTTATTTGTTTTGCAAACACAGCTTGGTGGAGATGTATTGCCAATGTGGCTCTTCTGAAATGCATTTTTCTGACCTTAAATTAATTCAGAAACTAACCTCCTCTGTGAAAAAAAAAATCCTGCCAACCAGATGGCTGAGTTGGTGAAATTACAGGAGTGGTATATGGATAACAGGAAGCTGAGATGTATGGAGTGGTAGATAATATAGCCTCTCCTGCATCCTTTGCCAATCAATTAAATCATAGCTGATCTGATCCAGGCATCAATTCAACTCTCCTAGCTGTGATAGATTTCTATCACAGCCTTAAATAGATTTTATGACTCAACCTCCACAGCTGACTCGGAGAGAGAATTAAAAGATCCAAAATTCTCTGGGAGAAAGAATTCATTCTCCACTCCATGAGTGTCCTTTTAATCCTAAAACTTTCACCTAGTTTTAGTTTCCTGACCAGAAGGAACATATTAAGACCATAAGGCATAGGAGAAGAATGAGACCATTCAGGTCATCGTGTGTTCTCTGTCGATCAAATCACAACTGATGCCTCATCTTCTTCATCTTTATTTCTGATGCTCTGACAAATCAACCTCAGCTGTCTGTGACAATGAATTTCACAGACTCACCACCCTCTAGCTGAAAAAAAACCCTCCTCACCTCTGTTCTAAAGGATCATCCTTTTATTCTAAGGCTGTGCCCTCTGGTCCCTGCTTGTCCCATGACTGGAAACACCTTCTCCAAGCCCACTCTATCCAGGATGCAGGGACTTTCAATATTCAGTAGGTTGCAGATCATCTCTGCCTTGGCAAGCCTCGAGCAGGTTTCAACCCTCATTCTTCTCAACACTCTTAAATGTTCAACATCACCTTATAAGATAATCCCCACAGTCAGCTGCCTCCAATACTGGTCGATGGGACTGGTCACCTTTATTTCCCTGTCTTTCGAAACCCAGGCTCTGAGGAAAATAATTTGTATAGTCACCAAGTCATACAGTGTGTAAACAAGTCAAACTTGCCACGCCGACCAAAATGGCCCACCCATAACCAAGATCAAAGATAGCCATACAGACAGGCTGTTAATAAGCAAGTGCAGTTAGCCCAGTTAAGTATCCTTATATGAAACAATATTTGTGCTGGTATTTACACCACTTTTCTTTTTGTATTTCTCAGGATTGCTATGAATCTTATGGTGCAACAAAATTCTATGAATGCAGTCATTTTTTATACAGTTTGCAGTGAGAATTTTATCACCTCTGGTCACAGGTAGAAACCCATGAATAACACATTATTCACTCTAAAATCAAAATTGACTTTTTTTTGCATCAGTCACTTGGTGCTTAATGATGATGCATGCGTTTCTAAGGACTGGCTTCTGATCTTATGCTAATTTCTGGTAAGATGAAGTTCACACAAATGTGTACTGTGACAGAGTATTTAGAGGTGTTTGGGAAGGATTATTATAGCAGGCTGCACACAAACATTTTAAAACACAGAGTATTTTCAGGACTTTTGCAGAGTGCTTTTTCCAAAAAGAGCAACAAAATTTCAGCATACAGCTTGCCTGGGAGAGCATGGCATTTTTGCAGGCAGACAGAACAGTTTTGCTCTCAGAGAGGGAGGGTGTGAAACAGAGAGAAAGGAGAAAGAAATCAGTTCCAGAAGGACTTTCGGAAAACTTTTGGAAGACTGCCTGGTCAAAGGAGAAGACTAGCTGTCTGAAAGGTGTCCTGAAAGAAGGAGGATCATCTGGAGAACTCTGAAGGGGGCAAGTTTCATCAGCAAGACTGATTAGAAAGTTTTTGTTTCGATGGAATAAAAATTTATTACGAACTTATGATGTACCAATATTGAAGCATTTATTGAATCTATGGACAAGAAAACTTAACAAATTGGGGCTCAAAAATAAATGGTCTGGACGATTGCCATTATATAACAATCAACTTGTTCCTTTTACAGTCTCCAATATCACCTCGAAACAATGGAAAAGGAAGGGAATAAAAAACTTATCTGATTGTTTTTCTGAGGGATGTTTTTGTTCTTTTGATGAATTACAAAGGAAATTTGGTATTAGTGGAAATTCTATATTTGTGTATTATCAATTAAGATCTTTTGTAAAACAGTTATGTGGTCATCATATGATCTTACTGCCTGATTCTAATTTTGAGGAATATGTACTTTCAATACCAAAAAAGGGATATATATCTGATTTGTATTGTATTTTGCAAGAAACTGAAAGTAAAAAAGATTGGGATAAAGATAATTTGAAATGGGAAAAAGATTTAGGTTTTACAATAGCTGAAGAAGCCTGGATGGAAATTTGCCAGAATAGTATTTGGAAATTGATTAATGCTAGATTAGTGATGATTAATTATAATTTTATACATCAGTTATATTTAACACCGGAGAAACTAAAAAAGTTTGGCCTTAGTAAGTCGGATTGCTGTTTTCGTTGTGACCAGACGGCTAATACTTTTTTGCACACTGTCTGGCTTTGTGATCGATTGCAACAGTTTTGGAAAGGTATTCAATCTATACTTAGTAGTTTATATAATATCTGTCTTGTATTAGATCCTGATATATTTTTATTAGGGAATATGCAATCACTAATTGATTTAGGTTTAAAGGATTATCAGATTTCCTTTATTTATTTAGCTTTAGCTGTGGCCAAGAAATGTATAGCACTTACTTGGAAAGACAGAAATATATTAACTTTAGATAGGTGGCATTTGGAGATGAAATCCAGTTTGACCATGGAAAGGATATCTTTTTCAATTCAGGATAGGATGTCTTTTTATAGGTTAAAGTGGACTCCGTTTGTTAAATATATGCATTTAAGTTTGCTTTAAATATGTTTTTAAGTGTGATATTTTAGTATTGATAACTTTTTTTTTGTTAGTATCTTTACTTGCTATGTTTTATCTTTTTTTTGTAAGTGGGCTTCTTTTTTCGGCCCACTGATGTCCACCAGATTGCAGCATCTTCAGTCTCCTGTGTGTACTGCCCCTCCATTGACAGTACCACTCCTCCAACCCCCAAACTCCTTCCGTGTGGTCTCAGAAACTGCCTTCATTGCCTCTGCCTGTTCTGGATCACAATTATAGGATCATTTGCCGTCATGGATCATTGATTGTGTTAAGTGCTGCTCAACAATGCAAGCAAATTATGTCATGTAAAGAGGTCAGAAATGACACCGAGCAAGATAAGATGGAGGCTGTATATTCCTTAATTGCTGCTTCACTCTTGTCTAATGCAAAGTCTCCAAAATAAAATGGGATAGACTGGTACTGCTTGTTGGGAATAAATCAACTCTAGTAACATGGAGCGAGAGAAATAGAAAGAAAAAAAAGAAAAGCTACTGATTTCACACTTTTATGAAACCTCTGCTACTGATTGGTGCTAAAAATGCAGCAGGCCTGGTATTTTGGATTCCGACCTTGTCAATAGCAGCACTTAATCCAGTAGAATTGTACTGAAGCTTCTAATTCAACAAAGATTTAATTCTGGTTTCATACACACAAATTCACATTTTTTTAACTGCAGTTAATGAAGAATTTCATACCTTTCCCTCCCAGCGTAGTGAGTTTGCTACAAGTTTTTTTTATAACTTTTTAGTGTGGTTAAAGGAGCTCATTTTGATCCAAAGTATCTGGGATTACATTAAGAACAAATTAGTGGGATATGTCGTGTTTTATGGTCTGCTTTGCAACTGAGTGAGAGGAAATCTGAACTTCAGTTGAATCGGTGATGGTTTGCTCTGTTTAATTGTTTCACCCGAGAACTTCCAGATCACACTGAAACTAGGCCATTGAATATACAAGGACTATTTGAGTTTCTGATCTAATATGTTTCAGTTCAGGTATTTGTGGTTGTGGTAATTTATTATCCCCGTGGATCATTTGTCTTCTGTGGGTCAACTTTTGCCTGTCTCTGTACAGCAAGCTCATTTTGAATTATTGCACTGGGGCCAATTTCTATGCAGATGCTGATCTTCTACCTGTCGCATTTGCAGACTTATCATGGTGATAGCTTACCAACCATCTTGATCACCTCCCCTAAATCATCCATGTGCAGGGATGAATTTGGTGAAACTTGGAAGAAATTCATATTGTGCGGCATCTGTGAGTCATATTCCTCTCCATCCAATGCTAATGTCATTTCATGTTATCTTCAATGATCCAACCACCTTTGTTGTTGCCTCATTTGAATGCAGGTTTTACCTGCACAAATTCTGTGTCCCCTCTGCTCCAAATGCCTGTTTAATCTAATGGAGTAGCACTGTCGGCGACACTTTCTCTCTGGGTTATCATTTTGAGGAGGTAAGCCTCACGGTGTTGCTGAATCTCCAATGGGACACTCCTGTGACTAATGGCTCTCTATGCTGATAATTCAAGGGAAGGAGATAACCAAGTTCCGAAATTTATCTTATATTCACAACTTCTGAATTCATCTCAACTTGAAGTGGTCATATTGATACACACTATCAATGACTCCAAACTCTGAATGAGGAATGATTGGTTTTAATACACACTAGATTTCAGCTGGCCAAACTCTATGTGCCCAAATGAATGGAAGGGGGCAGGGAGGTCGACCTTTATGGCCAGGTCACAGGGGGAGGGGCTTACAGGGGGTCAAGTCTTCAGTGGGCAGGCCAGCCACTTATACACAGAGCAGCACAGAACAGTATATACATATCAAGGTTACCTTGAGTTGAATTTTGCTCCACTTGCTCGGTTAGGCCTTACGATGTCAGTTTTCAGTCTGGCCCTATTTTGAACATAGTGCCTGCTAACTTCATTACACAACCTCCGTTGTTTTGTAAGTTTCCATAATCTCACATTTATAATCAACAGACTGTGATGCACCTGGGCTATCATGAGATCATGAAAAATAGAATACGTTGTAGAACATTTCAGTGAAAAATATTGCCAGTTGATCCAACCATTTAATTTGCATTCCCAAAGAAACTGCCTTGTCTCAACTCTCTCTCACCTTTCCTTTCCTTGACTCATTCACTCTCTCTCGCCACAAATGGAAAGATTCTCAGAGAAGTTGTTCACCCAGAGATATGGAAACAGACTATTTGGCCATATCCATGCCCATCCATATAAATCCCACTTGCAATCTGTGTCTTTCTATGCCCTGCTCATTCAAAAACTTGTCACCGACTCTGAAATATTGCTACTGTTCCTGCTTCCACCACAATCTGTGCCAGGTTCAAGAACAGCTGCTCCCCCTCCACCATCAGATTCCTCAACAATAAGCTCAATCAGAGGCTCATTTATAAGGACTCGCACTTTTGTAGTTTATTGATTTATTTTTGCTCTCTCTGCACTGCAAAGACCCTCATCAACCAGGCCCTCTTCACTCTCCTACCATCAGGGAAAAGGTACAGGAGCCAAAGGCAAGCACTTAGCGGCACAAGGACAGCTTCTTCCCCACCTTATTTTTCGTGCAGTATTATTTTTGCTTTTTTATAGTAACGTTTTAAAAGTGGTTTATATGAATGTTTGCACTATTGACACTGCCACAAAACACCAAATTTCATAACAATGTATTCTCTTTTCCAATCTTTCTATTAATTTTAAATGTAAGCATACAAAAGGTAAACGTACAAAGGTGAGGTTACGATTATCCATTAAATGGTTAAACATCATAAACATAATTAACTCCACTCAACTCTAATATTCAAATAATAAAAATAGCAGAAAAGATATATGATCTAAACCAGTTCTTCTCAACCTTTTTCTTCCCACTCACATACCACTCGGTGCTCTGTGATTAGTAAGGAGAGAAGGTTGAGAATCACGACTCTAGCCCCAATTGTTACTGAAATATTTTGCTTAAGAAAAATTGTCAATGGCTCATTTCCTTGGGAGTTCAGAAATCGTGCACATAACGAGTCAACGAGGGACGATTAAATCAGTGTTTTTCAAACTTCTTTCCACTCACATCTACCTTAAGCCATCCCTTACTAATCACAGAGCACTGATGGCATAGGGATTACTTAAAGTGGTGTGTGTGTGCAGAGAAAAAGGTTGAGAACCACTGGTCTAAACTAACAAACTAATCCTGAACTAAATAAAGTAGCCTGAACTCCTCACCTAATAGTAGAAATTAGAAGTCGGGATGCCTTAAAAAATAAGATTCAATAATAAACAAGAAAATATTCTGTAACATGAATAAAAATATTTAACTTGAAGGAAAACAATAATAAAACACATGATATTAAAACAGGTTAAAAATCATGAAAAAAAGTTCATAAACGGGCATCACACTCTATCAAACTTAAAATGGGTATCAGTTATCGCAACGCTAACCTTCTCTAAATGTAAACAAGCTAAAGTATGGCACATCCACTGGACGTAGTGAGGCGGAATCGAATCTTTCCACCTGTTCTTCAGTGGGACACAGAACTTTCTTCAGTGCCAGTCTGTTCTGCTCATTGAACCGTGCTTAGAAGGTGCTCAGTCTCACCGGAAGGAAGGCACCATCATCTTTGACTTGAAAGGTGGTCTTATGGCCGGTTATAGTTTTGATCCCTTGCAACATGTGCCTCGTGTCGCCGGTGTGGCACAGCTGTCTGTGGATCTTCTGTGCGTACTCTCCACTTGCCTTTAGGATTGCACAGGAGGGTTCAGCCCCGGCTGATCTTAGTGCCATCCTATCCCCTGTCCTGAAGGCAGCATCATGAGCTCTGAGGGGTCCCCAAACCATTGCATCCAACCTTGGTTTCTTGTTAGCTCCGGTCATGAAGCATTTGATCTCGGTGACATCCACAATGACCTGTCATTGAGCTCGTGTACTCATATATGTTTACATAACCATTGTAGGTGGCTGTCTGCCTGACACAGCTCTAGTCCATGGTCTCAAAGCAGCTTTGCAGCTCTGCTGTGCACCATCCCCCCACCCCGGCCATGTCTGGATCTCCCTGCAAATTGACAGTTTATTTTGCCACTGGTCTGTATACCGGGGTATGGATATGTGATGTCGCGGGGCATCCTTGTATGCACCATGGACACCTGATCTAGTACATTCTCACTTCTGATGGTGAAGTTGAGGTGCTAGTGACGATGTGCTGCTTTCAGGCCGTTGTGGTTGAAGTGACCAGCTACAATCATGGCACCATCAGGGTGCGATGCCCGGGCTTCACAGATGGAACCATAAAGCTCCTTCATGGCTTCAGAATGTAAACTGTGGCAATCAGTGTGGTCGAGAATTCCCTGGGCAGGTAGAAGGGGTCTGCATTTCACTATCTAGCTCTGCTGAACAGGTCTTAACAGCAGAGACATTTGTGCACCAACTCTCGCTGAAGTAAATGCACAGTCCCCCCCCCCCCACCTCCTTAAGTCTTGCCAGATGCAACAGTGCCGCCGTCTGCCCTGAAGAACAGAAGGCCATCCAGCTGTGCCTGAAAGGGTGTCCTGGAGTCACGTTTCTGTAATCACCAGAGCACAGTAGCCCTGCGTTTTCTCTCTCTGGTTCAGAAGCAGCCTCAGGTCATTCTTTTTCTTTGTGAGTAAAGGACATTGGGTCTTGCGCTATGCTTCCCAGCCACCTCCAATGGCCTTTCTCATGTCTCCAGCAACTTGCTCCAGACTGTGTTCCCTGCTTCAGTAAGTTAAAACCTCTCAGTAACTTACCAATCCGATCCACTAGTTTGTATTTTTTAGTTTCACAAGTGTTTCCCATTCAGAAGTGATAGATAGTGGTTTGGGGATCCCACCATTCTAAGGAGCCAACGTGGTTGCTCAACCTGTGCTCTGCCTCTCCTGGACACACCTAACAAATTCTGCTCCGTGGACTCCCTGAGCGTTTTGGCAGTTCCAAACAACATCAAATAGATTAGAAAAAGAATGGTGGTAACGATGATAATGTTTATTGTCATACGCATGCTACATTGAACATAGACATCGTCATGCTTGAGCCACTGAACCCTTTGTGTTTTCACTGCTTATTTACCAGTTTAGCTTTGGATAAATACTCACATTTGCTGAAATTCATAATCCAATTCCCCTCCCTTGTCCTTCCCCAAATTGTTCGTTCACATCCATTGCTGACTCTCTGAACTTCCAGCTGGGCTCTTGTGTTGGTTGGGCTTGCATCTTGTACGACGTTATTTTCCATCCTGACCTCGAGCTTGTTCAAAACAATCAATGCAACCGCACTCATGTGGTTCCTTTGTGAGCATCGATGAGCAGTACTTAATTGTGAGCTCTCTCACTCTATCCCTGCTGTCATCTCATCCTGTTATGAGCCCGGAGGACCCCAAAACTCAGCAGCAATAGATATTCACCAAGACAAATCATTACTTTAACAAAAGTTGTTTTTAATTATCTTTAAACAAGAAAATAGAATCGAACTTTAACAATCACTAACTTACTTAACCTAACTTAACCCCCTTCTAATTCTAAGTGCACATGTATGTAAGGTGTGTGTAAGTTCAGAAAAGTTCTTTGATTCACAGTACAATTTCATTTCTCATTCCTCCAAGTTTGCAGGAAATTCTTATACTGTGCACAGAATTTAACATTTATAAAGTTCACCAGGCTTTGGTGCTTGAAAGGTAAATGGTTACCCCCTCAGGAAGGTTCTTGTCAGTTTTCAGAGAGAGATTTGTTGTTACAGGACATCCACAACTGATGAATTTCCATCAGCCACTCCAGTGTCTTGCTGACGAAACTTGTCCTGTCAGGGTTCTCCAGATGATAACCTCTTTCTTTCAGGTCACCACCAAGTTCCTTTTCGTTTCCCTTATTCCAAGTGAAACATTGGACAGCCAGTCCTCTCCTCTTGCATGAACCACAAGGGCTTTGACCAGGCTGTCTTCCAAAATGGGGCTTCTTGCCAGCTTGTCCCGTTCCAATTCCAGCTGCTCTTACTGGCTGTAGCACTGTACAAGTGATCTCTGCTTCTCTCTCTCTCTTTCTCTCTCTCTCTCTCACTCTCTCTCTCTCTCTCACACACACACACACACACACACACACACACACACACACACACACACACACACACACACACACACACACACACACTCTGAGAGAAAGCCTGTTTGACTCTCTCTGCTTGCAAAACCACATGACCTTATTACTACAGCAAATTATCCTTCCAGATAGCAGCGGCTCCAGCATTATCTTTCATCTGTTGCCTTTGGCAAACAACAATCCATCAGTGAAGTCTCTTGAGCACTCTTCAAAGCTCTTTCAACAGCTGTTGACCCCGATATGTCATGCATTAGCAGTGCTCCAGTATTTCAAATAAGATCTGTTTTAAAGTGTTTGTATGTGACCTGCTCTAACAAACCTTTCCCAATGTATCTGCCAAAAACATATCTATATACTCTGTTGCAACATTCACAGTGGATTTGAGTGCACAGAAACCTATATACATGTATATTCCCTGAGTACACTCAGCTAGTTGGTTAATGTTTCCAACCAGCCATTCTCAATAATATGCTGCCCTGCGGGACAATGAGAAAATCTAGAATTCGTTATCTGACTCCTATGTTAGGTGCTCAGCCCACACACCAATAGAATTAAGCAGATGAAGACCCTCTCCCCTTAAGGTGTGACATTTTACTGCAGTATTCAGTACCTTTCATCAGGCCTAAGCTTGAAAAGTCATATCTGTCCTTTTTGATAGGATTTAGAAAGGTTTTGTTCTGCAAACTATATAGTGGCTGGTGCTCCAAAAATTATGCATTATGGTAGAACTCAACTCATTCAGTATCATTAATTATTTAATTCCCTTTCACAGTTATTATAGTTTGAAGGTGCAATATCAGGATTTTCTTTTGCACTTTGCAATTTTTAATTTAACACCAATGTATGATGCAGCTACCATTCTGATTGTATAAGGATGGCATTTCTATTAGAGCATTTTTTTTTCCAACTGTAAAGGTCAGGATCACCTAAAAATGAGACATAATTATCTCACACCTATCTATTTTTAACAGTACATTTAAATAGCAGGACCTTGGTTTTAAAAATATATTGGCTATGTGAAATAACATTTATCTCAGCAGAAGAATCTGGCTTGTATCTCAAGAGGAATGCTTTTAAAAACTTTTTAAAACTTCAGGGGTAACATAATAGGATGCTTCTTCACTCAGAGAATGGTGGCTGAGTGGAATGACCTTCCGGAAGAGGTGGTTGGAGCCGGGTCAATTTTGTCATTAAAGAGGAGGTTGGATGAGTGCATGGACGTGAGGGGGTTGGAGGGTTATGGGCAGGGAGCAGGTAGGTGGAACTAGTGGTGTTCACTTAAATCGGTGTGGACTGGAAGGGCTGAGATGGCCTGTTTCCGTACTGTGATTGTTATATGGATATATGTTAAGCTTATATGCAAACTTGTGATTAAGCAATGTTTTGTTGAAAGAATACATTAAATATGAATGTTCATTCTCCATAATTTCATCTTTAATCAACAGCAATTTAATTTTTTTGGGGGGGGCATACTTTATTTTAATTTTTCAAACATGCATTAGTATCCAAATACAGAAAAAGTCAATCAAATACTCATGCTACAAACCATACCCCAATAAAACCCACCAACCCCCAAATAACAAGCCCCAAAATTTAAGATAAATACTAAGAAGATTAAGAAAAAATGAAAATACATATCTAGTTAGCAAAATATAATCACTTACACAACTTTGCCATCAATACCATCCAAAGAGTTAAATAGATTTTGTGAACTGCAGTTTAATTTTGTTCACAATATTGTACCCTGAAAATGAAGAGTTGCCAATAGGTTTGTAACTAAAATCAAAATGATCACATTAACAAGAAGACAATGACATTTCAATAGTGCAGGAGTGAGAGCTGAGTCAAAATACAAAGGTAATCGTATTGAATTTGAATTTTATACTAAATATAAAATATTCCAATAGAAAATAACATTTTTGTAAATGGTCCTGCAAAACAGGATGTTTACAGAAAGAGATCGAGCACCCTTTTTGCCGAGTTTAATGAATCACAAAAGCTTGCGCTACTTTTGATTGTGACAAGGGAAGAAAATAGTGGGGCTCATTTCTCACAAGTTGGTAAACCTTCTATGAGGTGCATCTGTCGGTTCTTCCGGTCATGGGCTGTGTAAAAGTAGTTGGAAATGGCTCACGGAACAAATGCTCAAGGCAGCATGGATGCTGAGATTGGCTTTGCTGCTTAGTCTCTGGGTCCTGGCAAGGACGACTGTGAAATGTGTTCATTGTTATTTCTGGAAGCAGCTTTCACATGGCAGCATCTTCGATTTATTTTGATGAATTACATGTTTTTTTTAAATTCAGGTGTTCTTCTAAGCTCATAAATTATTTTTCAGGAGACTAAAAATTCAATATAAAAATGTCACGGCAGCATGAACATTTTGTGTGCATTAATTCTGAAGTCTGATTGAGATCCCCCGTGGTCAGGAACAGCATCTCGCTAAGACCCTGATTTCCAATCTATAAATTTAAACAGCTGGTCATCCCCCTCTCCCAAAGAGTGATGGGGAGGGGATGGGGGGAACAATCTTTGAAATAGCCTTTCTTTTACTTTCACTAGCTTTGGTGCTGGACCATCATCTGTGGAATAACTTGCACGGATTTTAATTAGCATGAGTGGAGGTTCCTTTACCGCATGTGTTCGAAGGTCAAGGCTAACAAAATGCCTGGTGGATGTGATTTCATAGGAAAGTACAAAGAAACATTACACATACAAAAATGCTGGAGAAACTTAGCAGGTCATGCAGGTCATGGAAATGAAGAGCAAATGACATTTCGGGCTTGACCCCTTGTTCAAGCGATGAGTAGACACCAATATAATCTCACCTAATAGCCTGAATATGACTGAGATGGTCTGATATCGGAAAATAAGCAGGCACAGGCCTCATCAGTATTTGGTCAGGAGACCGCCTTGGAACACCAGGTGGTAGGTTTCCGTGAGCGGCGTTGGGCAAAGTGGCGACTCCCTGTTTACCTTACGGTGGAGAAAAGTTAAAGAATTTCATGTATGTTACATTCTAAATGTAGTGTTACTTGACAATAATGAAACCTATACGTTTAAAAAGGTAGGGGAAAGAGAAGTGGAGAAGAGGGAGGGAGGGGAAGGAGAAGGAGCACAGGCCAGCAGGTAAGAGGATTTAGGTGGATACAGGTGGGAAGGTAGAAACCAATATTTCGGACGCAAGTCCTTCATGAGAAATCAAAATGTTGGTTCCCTTTATGAATGCTGTGTGAGTTTCTCCAGCACATCTGTGTATCATCTGCGGACATTCTGGTTTAACTCCAGGGTGAAATGATATGTGTTAGTTAACTATACCTTCTTTAAATTCACAACCAGACATCAATCATCCATAAACGTTAAATCTAAATTACAACTCCTTATTAAATATGGTGATGTCAAGTTCCAGACAACAGAACAAAACATCCCTCACCAATTTATTTCTGTACTTTGTGGACTGGAAGCATTTCCATACACTCATCCTTCGAAAGGCCTGCCTCAATGCACGCAACCTCGCTCCAACCCAGATAACTGATAAACCGAATCCTCCTGACCTGAACTGGGCAAATACCCTATTCCAACATGGGACAAAGCTCGTATATCACCAAGAACCCCAATCAAACTACTTTGTGGTTGCCTAGAAACAGGGAAGATGTGAACCCCATCCTCGGGAAAAATGAACTCCAACCTGGGGAGAGGAGAACTCCAACCCGGGGAGAGATGAACCCCGGCCACATAGACATCCCGAATGAGATCGTCTGTGGTCTCCGCAGCAGTTCTGTCTGTGCAGGCACAGTCCCTGCCCATTGCCCTTAGTGCCTGAATATAAGCTTTACAGGACTCACCAGGCTGTTGCCTTCTTGTAGAAAGTTTGTACCGAGCATAGACCCTGTTCACTGGTCGCTCGTAGAGCCCTTCCAGCACCTTCATGGCTGTGGCATAAGTGGTCGCGTCCTGGACACTCTGGTAGTCTTTCGGGGACACCATAGTCATCAATATTAGTAGTCGAAGGCTGTCCTCTATCACGGCAAGATCAGAGAGCTGTAAGTATGTTTCGAAGCATCTCACCCAGAGGTTAAAGTCATTCGAGGTTGTAGCTGACTGTGGGTCGATGTTGAGGCATTCCAGCCATAGCATACGCTCCATCCCTTCAAAATTTATTTTAGTTAATAAAATTGTAACGTGCGTCGAAAGAACCAAAGTCTTGTTGATCCAAACCAAGGCTTTTATTAACTAAAAGACTGGAGCATATCACAATTAGGTCGACCAGTCCAGAATGACCTGGTCTGGCCAGGAGCAATTCTTTAAGACCTGCCAGTAGGTGTGGCTACACTCTCAGCGAATCACAGTCATCCTACATATGTACATATACACATTGGTGATAGAATCTGTACTATCACACCCAGGGAGATGCCACGTTTCCAAGGCGCAATTGCAATATCGGCACTCACATTCGGCTCCAAATCCAACTCCTGTCTGACCCTCCACAGCAATGCCACGGTGGCTAGGGTCAATAATTTCTCACCAACGTTCTGCCTCCAAACCAAGAGCACCTGGAAATTCAACCCCATATTTATGCATACGCTTGCTCCTATCCTGTAATTCTCATTTAAATTGAAAGGAAATTCAAATGGACAGAGCATCATGGCCCAGGCAAATCATGATCCAAGTCATGCCGTCTAATTTATTAATGCATTTAGTGTAAATTATTAACTAGCTTTGTCCATGCAATTCATGAGCCAACTTTATTCAAGAAGGGAAGTAAAACACGAAAGTCTGCAGACACGGTGGATGAAGTATAAACACAAAATGTAGGAGAAACTCACCAGGTCAAACAGTGTCCTTTATATAGCAAATGGAAAAATACAGACTCGATGTTTCAGGCTTGAGGCCTTCATCAAGGTATGGATAAAAAGTCGGCTGGCACCCAGACGGAATTGTAAGGGGGAAGGAGCACAGTCGCAAAGGCAGGAGGGAATGGGTGGACAAGGGTGGGAAGACACAGCAGCAAGCAGGGGGAGGAGGGATGGCTCTGTGACTAGAGAGGGAAGGGGGTGGAGAGCTGGAGGAAAGAGGGAAGAGAGAGGGAAGGGAACAGAGAGGAGGCTAGCAGAAACCGGAGAAACTCACCATCATAATCACCAAACATTAGTACAGATCATGGTAAGTCAAGGCATGTGGGAGTCCTTGTGTTTGAGAAAGGTTCACTGATAAATGTTGCTAATGGTCTGTCCTGCATCTTTAATTTCAACAAAGCATATTTGTTGCTTTCAAGTGTCCAGGCAGACACTCCAAAGCAATCCAGAGGGTGCATTGCAACTCTAAAGGTGTCATTTTTCAGATGAGATGGCAAATTTTGAAAAAAATGTTTAAATTACAATCAGGATGTTCTCTTGACATCTTCAAAAGAAATATCAAGCAAGAAAGGACATTGAACAGCTCAAAAAACAGAGCTTGGTCTCACAGTGAAGATTTTTTGCTGCCCCTCTAGGGAGAACACCTCCCTTGTGCTTTCTACATGTTACCTTTCTCCCTGGATGCACACATTGGTCAGGGACAAATGTATTTGCTGCCACGAGCGACTCTGGCCAAAATCCTTATTTTCGTCATCAGCTTGTCAAGTGAAGGTCTATCGTCATTTCTATGTGAGAAGATAAAAGCTTTCAGGAAAAAGGAAAAGGTTATAGATGCAGAGAAATTTTGAGAGAGACTGAGGGCCAAGGCAGCTAAACAGTATAGCTGCAAAGGTCAGATTGATTCAGGTCATGAGAGGCCAGGGTGTTATGAGGCTGGAGTAGAGTGAGGTAATGAGAGGTTTTGCAAGCTCAAATAGAGTGATAGTCATACTGAGTCAGAGGGTCACATGACACAAAAACAGGTCCATCCTATCCACAGCACTTATCTCCACTAGTCTGATTACATTACATCTGTAGCCTTCATTTTAACACTTGTCTGGATGTTTTTTCAGCTTGCAGTAAAAAGTGCAGGAAAGATTCATTGGGATGTTGTCAGGATTAGAACATCTAATTTTAAAAAGAGAATATGAGAGAAGGAAGCTTAGGGATAACTTGATAGAGGTAAATAAGATTAAGTGAGGCATGGAGATGGAAAAAAATATTTTTCCCACGTCAAGACAAGAGGATCTTGGCTTAAAAGGAGAGGTGGAGATGGGTGGAGGGCAAGAAGGGATCTAAAGAGATAATTTTTTACCCAGAGGATAGCTGGATTCTGAAAATCCACTGGGTGGAGAGATTCTGGAGGCAGGTATTCCCACAACATTTTAAAAAATGAACGGAGAGAAGATACATATTTACAGGAAATAATCTGGAAATGCAGGAACTGGGTTACAGGGAAATTTTAAACATGTTAGGACTTCGTTTCCTGGAGGATCGAATAATGAGTGGATTTTGGCCGAGGTGTACACAATTATGATGGGCATGGATAGAGCAAATACAAGCAGGCTTTCGATGTAAGGTGAGATTTAAAAAAAACTAGAGGATGTGAGTTGAGGCAGAAAAGGGAAAAATTTAATGAGAACATCAGGGAGAGTTTATTCCTGCAGAGAGTGTGTGGGAGTGTGACAATGCCAGCTGAATTGGTGGATGCAGACACAATTTTGACATCAATGAAAAATATGGAAGATACAGGGATGAGAGTGGCATGGAGGTAAATGGATGAGAGTGGTATGGGGAGCAGGGTTGGGAGTGGTATGGAGGCGCAGGGATGGGAGTGGTATGGAGGCGCAGGGATGGGAGTGGTATGGAGGTGCAGGGATGAGAGTGGTATGGAGGTGCAGGGATGGGAGTGATATGGAGACACATGGATGGGAGTGGTATGGAGCGCAGGGATGGGAGTGGTATGGAGGTGCAGGAATGGGAGTGGTATGGAGGCACAGGGATGTGAGTGGTATGGAGGTGCAGGGATAGGAGTGGTATGGAGGCGCAGGGATGGGAGTGGTATAGGGTGCAGGGATGGGAGTGGTATGGAGGCGCAGGGATGGGAGTGGTATAGGGCGCAGGGATGGGAGTGGTATGGAGGCGGGTGGTCTGGGGGCACAGGGATGGGAGTGATATGGAGATGCACGGATGAGAGTGTTATGGAGCTACATGGATGAGAGTGGTATGGAGGTACATGGATGAGAGTGGTATGGAGGGATATGGATGGGAGTGGTTTGGATAATGATGGGAGTGGTATGGAAGTACATGGAGGAGAGTGGTATTCCGGGACACGGAGGAAAGTGGTATTCCGGGACATGGAGGAGAGTGGTGTTCCGGGACACGGAGGAGAGTGGTGTTCCGGGACACAGAGGAGAGTGGTATTCTGGGACACGGAGGAGAGTGGTGTTCTAGGACACGGAGGAGAGTGGTGTTCTGGGACACAGAGGAGAGTGGTGTTCTGGGACACGGAGGAGAGTGGTATTCCGGGACATGGAGGAGAGTGGTATGGGAGTAAATGGAGGAGAGTGGTAGGGAGGGATGTTGTATGTGCATCGGTCTGTAGGACTAGGCAGTACAGTAGTTCAGCACAGATTGGAAGAACCTCGGGGCCTGTTTATGTGCTGCTGTATTCCATGATTCACCCTTTTGGTTCGGGTTAGGTGATGACATTGCTTGTAGCTGGGGTAGTAGCACAGAGACATGTTTTGAATATAATGGGATGCCAGGGGAAATTGAATAATTGCAGTCACAGGACCCAGAGGGCAGTGAGCTGTAGGGAAATCTAAGGAATGCAACAAAGAGGAAGGAAAGTGCTGATGTTTCCAAGACTGGTCTCTACAGGTTGGCATCTAATCCGATGAGGAATGAAGGTCCACTGCCCTGCTTCCAGAAGTAGACGTATGAGCACATGCTTAAGGCATTTGAACAAGTACATGGAAACTGAAGGTTTACAGACATATTGGCTGAATGCAGGCAAATGGGAGTAGTACTGGTAGACATTTGGTCAGCATGGCCAAGTTGGGCTGTCGGGCCTGTTTCCATACAGTAAAAGTCCCAGCTATTTGATGTGAGTTCTGATCTCCTATGTGAATATTACTGCACAGTCAGGCCCTTCACCCCATACAATCTTTCTTCACAACAATCTAACCCATCATCCCTCACCCATAAACCTCTATTTTTCTTATAGGCTTCTTTAGGATAGGATCTATGAGCATTTGGAGAAGTACAATCTACTCAAGGATATTCAGCATGGCTTTGGGAAGGGAAGGTCATGCCTCACAGGACTAATTGAGGTTTCTGAGAAGGTATCAAAGGACATTGATGAGGTTAGGGAGACAGATGTGGGCTATACGGATTATAGTCAGACATTTGACAAGAAAGTAATGAGGCATGGGATCCATGTAACCTTGGCTGTGTGGATTCAGAACTGACTTGGATTTAGAAGGCAGAGAGTCGGAGTGGACAGAAAGTAGTCTGCCTGGAGGTCAGTGACTAGTGGCCTTCTGTAAAGATTTTTTCTGGGACCCTTGCTCCTTTTAGATATATCTTTGGCTTGGCATTGCAGATGAAGATTTATGGAGAGGTAAATGTCCACGTCAGCTGCAGGCTCGTTTGTGGCTGACAAGTCCGATGCGGGACAGGCAGACACGGTTGCAGCGGTTGCAGGGGAAGATTGGTTGGTTGGGGTTGGGTGTTGGGTTTTTCCTCCTTTGTCTTTTGTCAGTGAGGTGGGCTCTGCGGTCTTCTTCAAAGGAGGTTGCTGCCCGTCGAACTGTGAGGCACCGAGATGCACGGTTTGAGGCGATATCAGCCCACTGGCAGTGGTCAACGTGGCAGGCACCAAGAGATTTCTTTAGGCAGTCCTTGTACCTCTTCTTTGGTGCACCTCTGTCACGGTGGCCATATAACACGATCTTGGGAAGGCGATGGTCCTCCATTCTGGAGATGTGACCCACCCAGCGCAGTGGGATCTTCAGCAGCGTGGATTCGATGCTGTCGGCCTCTTCCATCTCGAGTACTTCGATGTTAGGGATGAAGTCGCTCCAATGAATGTTGAGGATGGAGCGGAGACAACGCTGGTGGAAGCGTTCTAGGAGCCGTAGGTGATGCCGGTAGAGGACCCATGATTCGGAGCCGAACAGGAGTGTGGGTATGACAATGGCTCTGTATACGCTAATCTTTGTGAGGTTTTTCAGTTGGTTGTTTTTCCAGACTCTTTTGTGTAGTCTTCCAAAGGCGCTATTTGCCTTGGCAAGTCTGTTGTTTATCTCGTTGTCGATCCTTGCATCCGATTAAATGGTGCAGCCGAGATAGGTAAACTGGTTGACTGTTTTGAGTTTTGTGTGCCCGATGGAGATGTGGGGCGGCTGGTAGTCATGGTGGGGAGCTGGCTGATGGAGGACCTCAGTTTTCTTCAGGTTGACTTCCAGGCCAAACATTTTGGCAGTTTCTGCAAAACAGGACGTTAAGCGCTGAAGAGCTGGCTCTGAATGGTCAACTAAAGCGGCATTGTCTGCAAAGAGTAGTTCACGGACAAGTTGCTCTTGTGTCTTGGTGTGAGCTTGGAGGCGCCTCAGATTGAAGAGACTACCATCCTTTTAGATATTTATATTTTTATAAATGACCTGGATGAAGAGATGGAAAGATGGGTCAGTAAGTTTGCAGGTGATATGAAGGTTGGTGGAGTTGTGGATGATTCTGAAGGTTGTTGTAGATTACAAAAGGATATAAACAGGATGCAGAGTTGGGCAGAAAAGTGGCAGATGGAGTTCAATCTGGATAAGTGTGAGATGATTTATTTTGGAAGGACTAACTAGAAGGCTGAAATAGGGTTATTGTTCAGATATTTAACAATGTGGAAGAACAGAGGGACATGGGAATTGAAATTCAATCATTCCTCAAAGTTGCCACAGGGTGATAGAATAGTTAAGAAGGCCTATGGGATGTTTGGCTTCATTAATAGGCAGATGGAGTTCAGGAGTCAAGAGATCATGTTGCAATCCTACAAATATCTGGTGTGACCACACTTGGAGTATTGGGTTCAATTCATTATAGGATGTGGAAGCTATGGAGAGGGTGAAGAGGAAATTTACTAGGATGTTGCCTGGATTGGAAATTAAGTCTTATGAGACAAGGTTAGCAGAGTTGGGACAATTCTCTTTAGGGTAAAGAAGGATGAGAGGAGACTTAATAAAGGTATACACGATTATGAGAGTAATAGATAGGCTGGCCAGCCAGCACCTGTTTCCCAGGGCAGGAATATCAAACACAAGAGGACATATGTACAAAGTGAAGGGGAGACATCAGAGGATGAGGTTTTTTTTAATGTAGATTGTTGTGGATGCCTGGAATGCCTTGCCCGGGATGGTGGTGGATGTTGAAACATTAGAGACATTTAAGAGACTCTTAGACAGGCATATGGATGGAAGGAAAATAGAGGGTTACGGGGTAGGGAGGGTTTAGTATTTTGTTAAGGAATATATGGGACAAAACATTGAGGGCCGAGGGGCCTGCACTGTGCTGTAGTCTTCTATATCTATGTTCTATGTGCCCATCTCAGATGGCTTTTAATGTCCCTATTATAACAACCTCCACCACCACCTCCATCAATGTATTCTAAACACTCACGGTGTTTAAAACAAAATGACACTGAAATCTCCCCAAGACTTTCGTCCACTTACCTTTAGCAGACATCTTCCGGTATTTGCTATTTTTAAAGTATTTTATTTATAATAACATGCATAAATATAGTTTTATATTTTATTGTATTATAGAATTATATATGAAGAATGATTAAATTGGTTAATTTTATATAAGGAAAGAAAAAAAGGAATACAGCAAGAAAAAAAAAACTAACTAATACACCCCCACCCCCTCCCAAAAACTACCTCCCAGAAAAAAAAACTATACAGTATGGAAGATAAAAGGAAAAGACAACTAAAATACTATGAAAAATATAATTAATATACATATTATGTTAGATTGCTCTTGGAAACACTAGAAGCTCTCACATAAAAAAAATTTTTACAAAATAAAACTTATAATTCCTAAATTAGATTTATCAGATTTTCAATTGAAATTCATTAAATTAGCTCTGGTAATAGCAAGGAAGTGTATCACTGTTACTTGGAAATCAGATGTTTCTTTAAGATGGAAAACAGAGATTCAAAGTTGTATTCCATTGGAAAAAGTTACATATAATTTGAGAGGTAAATATTTTACTTTTCTACAGATTTGGAGCCCGTATGTTCAAACATTAGGATTGAATTTATAAATAATTCCTTTGCTATTGTCCCCTCAGAATAAAAGTGCTGCCTGTCCACCCTATCTAAATCCCTCATGATCTTATTCACCACACATTCTTCTCCACTCCAAAGAGAAAAAGCTAAGCTCGTCAGAAGACATTTTCTCCAATCCAGGTAACATTCGGGTAAATCTTCTCCGCACCCTCTCCAAAACGTCTACATCCTTCCTGAAATGAGGTGATGAGAACTGAATGCAATATACCAACTATGTCTAATTATATAGAGCTGCAACATTGCCTCATGTCTCCTGAATTCAATGCTTTGACTATTGAAGGCCAGCACACCTTGTACTATCTTAACCTCCTAATCAACTTATCTGTGGCCTTGAGGGATTATCTCGATCATATTTACCTACTTCAGTTAAACTTGGTAGTACCATTTGTGACAAATAGTCATCTATAGCAACTTCATCATGTTATAATTCAGATGTATATAATTTTTCATAAAATTCCTTAAATATTTCATTTATTTCTTGTGGTTTAAATGCCATTTTACTGTTGCTCTAGAGCAGTGGTTCCCAACCTTTTACTTTCCACTCACATACTACTTTAAGTATTCCCTAAGCCATAAGTGTTCTGTGATTAGTAAGGGATTGCTTAAGGTGGGATGTGAGTAGGAAAGGAAGGTTGAGAATCACTGCTCTAGACCCAATTATTACTGAAATATTTTGCTTGAGAAAAATTGTCCATTTCCTTTGGAGTTCTGAAACTGTGCACAGAACGAATCAATTTGGAATGATTAAAACAGTGGTTTTCAAACTTTTTCTTTCCACCCACATACCACCTTAAGCAATCCCTTATTAATCACAGAACACTTATGGCATAGGGAATACTTATGTGAGTGGAAAATAAAATGTTGAGAACTACTGCTCTAGAGGATTGTTCCACTTTTAATTGCCAAGCTAAAACTTTATGGGATCAGTCATCTAATTCATAATATTTCTGCTTAGACTGTAATATCATTTTCTCAGTTCTATATGTTAACATTGTATTATATTGTAATTTCTTATTAATTAAATCTGCAGGTGATTTTTTTGAATTTCTTTTTCCAATACTGTCATTTCTTTTTCTGATATATCTATATCTGTCATATATCCCTTTTTAATTTTTGAAGTATTAACTTATAATTGTCCTCATAAATAAGCTTTTAATGCGTCCCAAATAATATGTTGTCATAAAAAAACAAAATCTTCCCTTTTCAATAATAATCTCAATCTATGCACTGAGTTTTGTTTTTCAGCAAATTGCAATTCAATCAACAATGGGGAATAATCAGAAAATATTTTGTTTTATAATCAATATTCTTTATTGATTTTGAGCCAAAAGCAAAAAAAAATCAAGAATATGTATCAAATCTACTATAATAAAAGGAATAATCCCTTTCTTTAGGATGTATCCTTCTCTATATATCAATTAAATTTAAATATTTCATTAAAGATAATAATGTTTTAGCTGCTTTTGATTTAAATATAATGCTTGATGATTTATTCAGCAAAGGTTCCAAACAAAAATTGAAATCTCCTCCTACTAAAAACTTTCATGGAGATCTACTAAATTCAAAAAAATTTCTTGTATAAATTTCTGACCATCTGTATTTGTTGCATATATATTTAACAAAGTCCATTCCTCAGAAAATATTTGATGATTTACCATTACGTATCTACATGCCAGATCTGTAATTACATTTTGAATTTTAACTGGTACATTTTTCTTAAATAAAATGCTACTCCTCTAGCTTTAGAATTAAATGAAGAAAAACATACCTGAGTTACCCAATTTCTTTTTAATTTCAGATGTTCTTTTTCAATTAAATGAGTCTCTTGTTAAAAAGCAATATCTACTCCCAATTTCTTAATATAGGACAAGATTTTCTCTCTTTTTATTGTCCCGATAATAATACAAATTAAAATCTTAACTGCTTTATTCATTTTCATTATCTATATATTTTAAACAAATCCTTTCATCACTCCTATCCAGGAAGGATTCTCACAAATTAATTTGGTCCTGAACATCAACATCAGCAATTATTCAGAATTCAAAATTAATCAGAACAAACACATGGTTAATATAAAAAAGAAAGAAAAATAAAACAAAAATCCTCTCCGAAATGCTAGAATTACTAGCATTACAACCCTCCATTTCACGGGTCACGATCAAGACATCAAAAACACAGGCAGCCGCCAGAAATCAGCGAACACACCCCCGATCCCCGCAGAGAGAAAAAAAAACACATTTCTGTTGAACCAACAATTCTTCCCCATACAAAATTTCTTCATCCATCAAGAAGAAGAAAAAAAGGGGGAAATAACATCCCCTCTTTTATACTTCAGATTCATTGCAATAAATCTGCATATTTTGTTACTTGAATTTTAGACGAGCTCACGACATACTCTTCAGCTGGTACATGACTTGTTAAAAAACATATTCTACTGATCTGGAAAAAATACTTTCAGAGTAGCTGGATAGCGGAGAACCTTTATCATATAAAATCTTCCTGCCTGGGTTAAAATCTCTTCTTTTCTTCAACAGAGTTTAACTCAAATCTGGATTTTAAAAAAACCTTATCCCCTTCATAATTCAAAGGTCCACATTCTCCAGTTCTTCTCATCACTAAACCAAGAATCCTCTCTTTATCCAGGTAGTTAAGAAATCTAATCAGGGTAGATCGAGGTCTCTGGTTAAGGCCCGGCTTTGGTCTCAAGGCTCCATGAGCTCTCTCAATTAGAATCTTATCTTCAATATGTTCTGTTCCAAATATTTTTTGTATCTGTTCTTGAAAAGAAAATAGATCACATCTTGATCTTCTTTAACTTCGGACATTCCCACAATTATAAAAAGTTTATTCTACTGTAGTTTTCCAAAATGTCAACTTTCTCAAACAGTTTTTCATTCATAGAAATCAAACCAGCCATTGTAACTTCATTTATATTTGTCCTTTCTTCAATACGTTGCACTGCTTCATGCATATCTTGAATTGTCTCATCTACTTTATTAACTCTTTGTGAAATATTATTTATCAATTTAGCCATAACTGTTCTGACTTGCCCTATTTCTGCAGGTAAACATTTAAAATTGCATTCCAATGCATTAGAAAGTCTATCTACATTAGTTTCAATTTTATCCGTTTAAAAAAATATATTTTTCTTGCCTTTGGATCTTTCTTATTCTGAGCTTAACATTTCTTCTTCACTTCCGTAATCCTCCGAGTCCTCTTTCATGGGAGAAGTATCACCCTCCTGTTCAGAAGTGGAGATGCCGGAGTAGCCTTTAAAAAAAAACAGGGTTTTTTCCCCCAAATTGTTTTCCCTCTGCAGTGCGCTTACTCGACTTCTCGCACAAGTGCAGTGCAGTCTTAACTTTTCCACCGGTGCCATCTCTGTGGGGAGCCACCAAGAGAGCTCTGGAGGAAGGTCCCTCCATCGGGTCCTCACCGGCAGATCCAGACCAACTTCAGTGGCTTGTTTCATCGACCAGGTAGGCCTGACTTCTCTTCCGATTTATTCTTTTGTTGGTGTAAGTTTTGTAGCTTTTTTTTCTCTTTTCGGCGACATCTTGTTTTTCTTCTGTTAATCACTTTAAGATTTTTTTTAAATAAAATTAACTTTGCTCAATTATGAAACAACTGAGAAGGTTTGCATTCTTGACCGCTGCACAGAGGAAGGGAGGAACTGCAGAAATGTGGTTAAGTTAGGACTATAATATAAAAAAAAGGCTGTGTACTGTGTTTGGTGGGCAGTCAGGTGACTGGTTCTTTTGATTGCCTCACCCTTTGTTTCCAAATAAAGGTTTAAACTTTTTGAAGAATTCTCCCAATTGCCTGACTGTTTTTAGACTTTTTTGTTTTTTGACACAGCTGCATTTTCAGGGCAAAGATCAAGCTGCACCCCACATTATTTTATACCTAATAGGACAATGAGCTTTGAGGAAATTGTTGAATGTGAAGGACAGAGAGTGGCTGCCTGAAGTGTGCTCCAGATATTCATTATTGCCATGAAGGCACTGTGCTAACTGTCTGGCTATTGGCATGAAATTGTGTTTACCATGTACCCTGGGATTAAAAGTTCTGCCCTTCCAATCACATGATAAAGATTAAGGTTTGACAACCAATCTCTGCAGCTTTGGCATTTCACACTTGGGTCTGATTTCTCAGCTTTTGAACGAAACAAGGGAATAATAATGAAATAAAAACCTTACATTTATTTAACATCTGTTCTGTCACTTTTAGAAAACCTCAACCTATTTTAGACAGTGAATCATTTGAGATGTGTTCACTTTTGTCTGCCCTTAAGGTCGCAAAATGAGGATCAATTAGCCTGCTATCCCCAGCAGGAAAGGGAAGGAAAGCGAGAAAGAAACTCCCCTCTGAAACATAATGTGTCCATGACTCCCGCCACTTCCTCCGATACTGCCGCCTCCGGCAGCCCCGCAACCTCCATAACCGCACAGCCTCCTGTCTGGTCAAGCGGTGAACCTGAGCTCCAGGTGCCTGAGTCACCCAACTTAGCTTCTCATTTCCATCCCTCAATACAGTCAGCAAGTTGTCAGTGACAGGGACCCTTTAAGAATCATTGAAGCATAGAACCAAGCTGTTTGGCCCAAACCATCCAGAACTTGCAGGAATCCTTCCAGACTAATATCCTCTCCCATTATTAATGCACCCCAAGCTATGTCCAAGTAATTCAAGCACTCACGTCTTAACCAGGGCTGTCAGTGACCCAGCTGCATCAAGTAAGTATTTTGGTCCATATGTACATTGTAAAATGTTTATGGCAATAACCTCATTATCATTATTACTGTTTCTTTCTGTCTGGACCAGGACTGCCCAATGCTACTTGCAATTCGTCTGTAACGTTGGCTCAGTTTTTCTCACTCCAGAAGTGCGGCCTGACTTGTAGGACATGTCCCACAGCTCTATTCAATGTCTTTCTTGTCTCCTTTGGAATGTCACAAAGCATTTCACAGGCAATTAAGTTCTTTTACAGGGTATGCACAGCTGTGTTATAGGAAATGGGCTGGCAAATATGTGCACTGACAAAAAAAGCAGAAAACTAACTTGCATTCTCGCTTTCTCAGTTCTGTTGCAGGGTTTTTTGACCCAAAACTTTAACCGTTTCTCTCCCGCCGATGTTCCCTGTTCTCCTGAAGGATCTCAGTCCAGAAACGATAGCTGTTTCTCTCCCGCAGATGCTGCCCGACTTGATGAGGTTTTCCATTAGTTGCTGCATTTGGTTACCCTGCTCCCTCCTCCAAACACATGAAACATATCTGACTTCTAACTTTCAAAGTTCCTGCAAAGGACGGTGCCCTGAATTATTCACTGATCCTCTCTACAGAGGCTGCCCAACAGGTTGCATATTTCCAGCTGTTTTTTTTTTATTTGAGATTTGCATTACCTGCGAACTTTGGTTTTGTTTTTAATTTGTGTTTGACCCAGGTCACATTATATTCTTGAAGTGGATGTAAAGCATTGCATGGCACAGTTTTGAAGACCAGATGAGCGATCCCCAGTAACTTACCTCTTAATCATGATAACAGGTCGTCTGGTGATGACCCTGCTGGTGTTGGGCCACAAATTTGTTGCTAGTTTCCAGCATCCCCGCAGTAAGCTGCAGAGAGCTATTGATGTGTTTATGAAATGGGCTGCCAATCAGACAAAAGTGAGGTGGCGTTTTTTTAAAGCTCATATAAGGTCAGGACGTGCACCATGAAGGGCAGGATCCCTGGGGGTATCAAAGAACTGGAGGACCTCAGGGTATAGGTTCATGGGTCCTTGAAGGTGGCAACATTATGGAGAAGGCATGTGGAATCCTGCCCTTCATTGTTGGAGCAATGTAGGGAGGCTGTGGATCAACTTTATGAAATGGCAGTCAGGCCTTGATGGAGCCAAGGTATAGGCCGGATGTGATAGTCTGGACATCTGACCGTGATGGAGCTGCCCCAAGAGAAAGCTCAGGAGAAGCTGGATCTGTTTTTTCTTGGACCAAATATGGTGAACAGGAGACATGACTAAGATGCACAGAATTGCTATTGTGGACTGCAGGAAACATTCCCCCACATCCCAGGTTTAGGGTAAGGGAGGAGAGATTGTGGAGATACAAAAGTGGGGGGGGGGGGGTTTCCTCAGTGGTGATACCAGTGCCTGATGTAATGGTTCAAGTTCTTTGTAAAAGAAAACTACAATCGTAAACCTAAAATTAAATTGCAGATCTATAATAAATATAAACGGTAGATAATGAATATTTACAGTTATGATGGTGCAAATTAGTGCAACACTACTACAGCATCAGTGACCCAGGTTAGAATCTGGCACGGCCTGTAAGGCCTGCGTCTGTGTGGGTTTCCTCTGATTCCCTCTCACCCTCCATAAACATTTGGGGTTTATGGATTAATTTGGTGCAGAAGGGCCTGTTGCTGTACTGGATCTCTTCAACTAAAATATTACATTTAAAAAAAAATATATATATATATATATATAATATATAAATGGCATTTCAATAGTGCAGACAAGACTTTTGTGGTTTCAGAGTAGTTTGTAATTAATGCAATAAAGGGAGATTTGTCATGGTTATGAAGTCTAAAAACAGTCAGGCAATGGGGAGAATTCTTCAAAAAGTTTAAACCTTTATTTGGAAACAAAGGGTGAGGCAATCAAAAGAACCAGTCACCTGACTGCCCACCGAACACAGTACACAGCCCTTGTTTTATATTATAGTCCTGACTTAACCACATTTCTGCACCCAATCCTTCATAACCATGTATCTTTGCAGAATGTCATCCCTTGGCTCGCCACAATTATTTTCATTATTCTCCACCCATTAATGTAATCATGTTTGGAACCACCTGCTACCTTATTCTTAGTATCCTGTCACCGTTATCTTCTATTCATTACTGTGGCCTTGTGTAGGAAATACATAATGGATTATTACTTTGGTGACATAATGTGGGTAATTTGTTACCTAGTAATGGATTAATGAATGGATAAGAGCTAGTACATAGTTCATGTGGTTTATTTTCCATAGGTTCAGGAGCCTAATAGCAATTGGAAGGGAACTGTTCTTGAACCTGGAGGTGCTGGTTTTCAGTCCCCGTATATTCTGCCTGAAGGTAGCAGTGAGAAGAGGTTGTGACCAGGGTGATAGGGGTCCAGAGGATAGGAGATCAGAGACTCTGATGGACCTGACTACGCTTATTACTTCTGCATTCCTGGGCATTCAAATTCCCAACCGAGCCGTGTTGCATCCAGTCAGTTTACTTTCCACAGTGCACCTGTAGATATTCAATGCAGTATTCAACTTCGTGCTTCCTAGAATGTCGAAGCATTGCTGTTCCTTCTTAATGACTACCTCATTGTGCTGACTCCAGGAGAGGTTTGCTGCTGTATGGACTCCCTTGAACTTGAAGACACTAACCCTCCCATCAATGCAGACAGGTGCATGGTCTCTTGGCCTCTCCTTTCTAAACTCCACAATAAGCTCCTTGGTCTTCATGATGTTGTGGGCAAGATTGCTGTACTGGTACCACCCAACCAGGTTCTCCATCTCCATCCTGTATTCTGACTCATCGCTTCTTGTTATTCAGCCAATGACGGGGATGGAATCATTGCAGTCTAAAGCAGTGGCTCAATCTGCATTTGGTTTCTTCTCAAAGGTGGAGGAGACCTTGTTCTGAATACAGTCACAATAGATTGGAGGAGTGCAAGTGAATTGCTACTTTACGTGGAAGGACAATTGAGTTCCCCAGACAGTAGATAGGGTGGTGAAAGGACACCTCCTGCACTGGCATGGGGGAGACAGGGAATGGTTGGTGAGGTCGGAAGAGCAGACCAGGGCGTCTAAAGGGAACAGTCATTCGAAAAGTTGAAAGGAGCACCAGCTGGTTAAATCCTGTTGGGGCTGGTGGAAACTGCAAAGGATGATCCGAAGCCTGACTGGTGGGGAAAATGATGGGGTTGGATGGGGCAGAAAATAGATGAGATTAAATGGACCAGAACTCTCATTTCCAGTTGCATCATCATCAACCAAGCTATAACTGGCATAAAGCTGTCCAGATATAAAGGGATGTTCACTACTTTTCACCCTCTGAAAGGGATATAGTGGATGATAACACGCTGATCCATCAATTTTCACAGTCCATACAATGTGCATAAACAGAGGGTATTTTTCTCCAGCATTCAGCTGTCTTCATTCATCATAAAGCTCCATCACAGGAGACAACGATATGGGAAGGAAAGTGGGTTGGAGAGAACCGGCTACCAAAGAGTCAACAGCCTCCCACACACAAAATGCTGGAGCAATTCAAAGGTCAGGCAGCATCCAGGGAAGGCAAAAGATAGCCAATGTTTCTGGCTGACACTCATCATCAGGACTGGGGAGATCGCAGAAGGCAGAATAAAAGGAAAACTTTGTGGGGACCCCTGTGGAAAATCTCATCCACGGAACCAATGCAGTGGAGATGGGTTGAGAGTATGGAATAGAGTCCTTATAACCATTTGAGTTGGAAGAAGCCCAGTTTCGATTATGATATTGGGCTGACTGAACAGAGAGCATTTTGCTCAACGATCATTAAGGCAGAATTTAACATCAAAAATTCACTTGGTCTTCCTATGTCAGAATCCATCGTTTTCAGGGCACACTACCGTGCAACAAGTGTGCAACAAACTTAAATTCACGTCAGTTCCTCAGATTTCCTCTCATTACACTGGAGAATGAAGATTTTGCTTCCTGAACACTTTTGGGTGTATTTTATGGATTTTGGGTTGCTGATCACAAAAAAATCACCTTCACATTTTCCTATTGTACCATCTTGGAGATATAACTAATTTTTGTGATTTCCTGTCATAGTTAAGTCTACTAGTACATTGCCCACAAAGCAAACTGTTTTGGTCAGTTCAAGAATGCCTGGGCATGCACTCAGTACAGGTTCTATGCATGCTTTGTCAGGATAGATGCAGACAGGTTATAAAAGCAGCTCACAAATACAGATGCTGAGCATTACATCGATATAGATTGAACACATGTTGATGCACATGTTCTTCAGGCAATATCATAGCGAGTGCACTTAACAATCGCATTTATTGTCTTCGGGAAGACTTGATACAGCAGAAATGTCTCGTCGATGTCGCAATTGCTGAGGTACATCCTGTTTCATTTGTGGTAGGTATCTGTTTACGGCTGAAAAACGCAGCATGACTGCACTTACGAAGAAAGCCAATGAGCTCCAATTCGATTGCAAAATTGGTGACCAAGATAAACCCTGAGCTCCTCACATTGGTTGAGCAACAGATGTAGTCAACCTGGGAGCTTGGTTCAGAGGGGCATTATGCAATTAAGCATGCTAGATTCAATAAATATTATTTTAATGCTTCTCCAGCACCCTATGTGATACAGAATATCGGAGATTATCTTTGTTTTCAATTTTGTGTTCAGCTATCACAATCCCCAATCATTTTTTCAGGAAGTAAACTATTTTGGAAAAAAAAACAATTGTTATCCAATGATACAGAAGAATGTGCCCAGACTGAATTAGTGTGCTAAATCAATAGCAGCAGGTTCAGGGTCAAAATGTTAAACCACACATCCCATGAATGCGGGCAGTTGCAGAGCGTCAAGGTGAAAACAACAAAGTGGAGGGGGCTCTACCCTTGAGGCAGCCCAATCGTGACTTCATGCAAATTGAAAAAAAATAGTGGAGACTCCGAGATCTGTGCAGCGAGAGACAGTTAACAAAATGATGTTGGGTCTAAAAGGTTATCAGTCACTCTTTCCACATTTTTTCCCCCACATATTTGTCCAAAGACCTGTGCAAGAAAGCCTGCAGCACACCTCTTTTAAAATAAAACTTTAACATTTACCACCTGCTGTTATTTTCTTCTCCAAAATTCAGGAATTTAGGATCATAAGTACAGTCGTAAACTTTAGTTTGGCGCTGTATTAATTAAGCTACATTGTGTTTGAATAAAGGAAAACAATAAATAAAAATGCCATGTACTCACAGTGTATTAAATGAGTGCAATCTCGGAATCAAACCGCATTAACTCCTTGACTTACATGTGAAATCAATTCCATGCAACCTTGTGGTTCCTGAGGATAAAGCTTTGATCAATGGATTTAAAATATGTTTCCACCAAGGACTCCTCAAAGTAAAGTAGTGATGCTGAATCAAGAGTTCAGGAGCTGAAGAACTAAATTAACTTGTCACTGAACAGTTGTAGCCTGGATTACTTGCCAAAAAAACTATCATCCAGAAAGATGAAAAAAATAATTTAGTCAATACGAACATCATCTTCTTTTACATCCACCACCTCCAAATTAACTCCTTAACTTAGATAATAGATTGTGAAATGCCTATTTTTTCCCCATAATAAACGTGATCTGGTTTTGATTTTCACTGGGTACATTAATTTAGAGTTCACTTCCAGGTGAAATTCCACCAATCACAAAGTTTTCTGAGAAACTTTTTCAGTTAAATTTAATTACAGCACGGTAAAAGCTGATTCCGGTCATTTAAACCTGTGTTGCCCAATTACACCCAAATTAACCGACATCTCTGTATGTTTTGGATGGTGGGAGGAAACCAGACCACCTGAAGGAAACCCACACAGACAGAGGGAGAAGGTACAAATCCCTTACAGATATCAACATATTTGAATCCGGGATGCTGGCACTGTAATAGGGTCGTGTTAATCACTAGGCCAAATGAGCCATCCAAATTCCAATGCGGTTAACTTTTTCTCAAAAGTAGGTGTGTAACAAATTAAGTCATCATTTGCATAACTCTCATTTCCAGCTGTATCATCGACAACTAAGCTACAAGTGCCATCAAGCTGTCTGGAAGGAAGGAAAATAGTTCTGAAGGGAACCCTCTGTTGACATGGGGGACAATTGCAGGTGGATACATGCTAACTCTGCTGCTCCCTTTGATAACCATGACGGTTATAACTCTAAAAGTGCCAACTCAGGGCTAATGTTCTACCCTATGTGCTGTGTCATTCTCAACACCGACCATGCTACCCTTACAATGTACATACTGCCCCTACACAGACTGTGTCCCCATTACATTAACTGTGTCCCCCCAACACTAACCGTATCCCCCCTACACTAACCATGCCCCCTCTCTACACGAACCATGCTCCCATACACTAATTGTGCCCCCTCTACATTAACTGTGTCCCCCTTCACTAACCGTGCCCCTTACACTAACCTTTCCCCTGCTCTACACTAACTGTGCCCCGCTCTACATTAACCGTGTCCCCCCTACACTAACCATGCCCCCTCTCTACACGAACCATGCTCCCATACACTAATTGTGCCCCCTCTACATTAACTGTGTCCCCCTTCACTAACCGTGCCCCTTACACTAACCTTTCCCCTGCTCTACACTAACTGTGCCCCGCTCTACATTAACCGTGTCCCTCCTACACTAACCGCTCCCCCTCTCTACATTAACCATGTCCTCCCTACACTAACTGTGCCCCCTCTCTACCCTAACCGTGCCTCCTCTACATTAGCCATGTCCCCTCTACACTAACCGTGTCCCCTACACTAAATGTACCCCCTCTCTACACTAACCGTGCCCCCATACACTAATTGTGCCCCCTCTCTACATTAACCGTGCTCCCTTACACTAACCGTTCCCCCTCCTCTACAGTAACCGTGTCCCCTCTACACTAACTGTGCCCCCTCTACATTAACTGTGTCCCACTTACACTGACTGTGCCCCCTCTCTACATTAACCTTGTCCCCCTACACTAACCGTCCCCCCCTACACAAACCATGTCCCTCCTAATCTAACTGTGCTCCCTACACTAATCATGTCCCCTACACTAACCGTGCCCCCTCTTCTCTAACCGTGCCCATCTACTATAACCATGCCCTCTCTGCATTAAATGTGTCCCCTCTACATTAACTGTCCCCTACTCTAAACGTGCCCCCTTCTACATTAACCGTGCCCCTTACACTAACTGTGCCTCCTTCTATGCTGACCTTGACTCCCCTATGTTAACGATGCCACTCTTTACACTATCAGTGCTAGTCATCTGCCAACCATGCCATGCTCTACACTAACAATGCCACCCCTTGCACCAAGCATGCCATGCACACTCTAACTGTGTCCACCTGTCTGCTAACCATACCAACCGTGCCCCCATTACACTAATGGTACCACCCCCTATGATAATTGTACCATTCTCTACACCACTGGTTCTCAACTTTTCTCTTCCCGCTCACATGCCACTTTAAGTAATCCCTAGGCCATTGATGCTCTGTGATGAGTACGGGATTGCTTAAGGTGGGATGTGAGTGGGAAGGGAAGGTTGAGAACCGCTGCTCCAGACCCAATTGTTACTAAAATATTTTTGTTTGAGAAAAATTGTCAGTGGCCCATTTCCTTTGGCGTTCTGAAACCATGCACACAACGAGTCAATGAGGGACGATTAAAGCGGTGGTTCTCAACCTTTTTTCTTTCCATCCATATCCCATCTTATTAATCACAGCTCACCAATGGCACAGGGAATACTTAAAGTGGGCTGTGAGTGGAAAGAAAAAGGTTGAGAACCACTGGACTAGGCCAATTGTGCTATTCTCTACACGATCTGCTAAACATGCCACATTCTATGAAAACTATATCATTCTCTACACTAACCCTGCTCCCACTACATTAACCCTGCTCCCACTACACTAACCCTGCTCCCACTACACTAACCCTGCTCCCACTACACTAACCCTGCTCCCACTGCACTAACCCTGCTCCCACTACACTAACCCTGCTCCCACTACACTAACCCTGCTCCCACTACACTAACCCTGCCATCCCCTGACACCTACATTTATTATGCTGCCTCCTACTCTCTGTCTACTCAGTGTAGAATCAGCACAGTACCGTGCCTCCTGCCCTGGCTGTGGCATCCTCAAAGCTAATGATGCCGCCCCCAATGCTAACCGTGCTGCCTCTTACCCTAACCTACACTAAGCAGGCTGCCCTCATTTTTTTTGCTGTCCTCAAATCAAAAGATTGATGAGAAGTGCTGTTCTTTTGGGCGTCACTGAGTTAAGAGCCAGCGATCGGGACTAGGCTTCGAATTCCACGCTGCCCATATGAAGTTTGTTCGTTCTCCCCATGTCTGCGTGGGTTTTTCCTCAGGGGCTCCGGTATCCTCCCACTGGTCGAAATGTACCAGGAGGGCAGATGAATTGGGGTGGCACGGACTCATGGGCTGAAATGGCCTGTTACTCCGCTGTATGTCGTGAATGTAAAATTAAAAATTCAGACACAAAATAATCAATTGTTGGCCTCTGCAATATTTAAATGACAGAATATAATGCTTACAAGCATTTTACTCGTGTTAAATTATTTTCCAGTTAAGCTTCTGGATGGAATAAGATGCACTATTTCCAGTATAAAACTACATTTCTTGTCTCAGGTTTGTTGCTGCCACAACATCCAATTGTTAAACACGAATGATCTATCGAACCATTTCACCTGAAGTTGCTTCAAGTAGATCAACTGGCGATGCAAGAAAGCATCCCAAATAACTGGTCTATTTAGCCTCAGTCTGAAGAGATCTGTGCTGGTCTTTGCTGTTCAACATATCACAAATAATTTGAATCACATTTATTCCCATGGAAATCACCTCTGGCAGATTTAACCCATCTTCATCAAATCCTTCCTCTTTTCTAACCAAAACAATCCGAGCCGTTGGTTTTGTCAATAATGGCAATTTCTTTAGGAAAAAAAATTAATGAGGCCAGTTATAAAATGATCCTGGCTTTAGCCCTTGGCAAGGGAAACATGGCAACCAGCATATTTGCTTTAACCTCTCCTCCTTACAAATGCACCAGTTATTAATGGAATTAATTAGTGCTTGAGCAAACATTTTCCTTATGCAAATATTCTCGGTAGCAGTTCATTAATTAGATCAGCTTCATTGCACAATTATAAATGAGATTCGTTACGGCTTTCAGAAAATCTGACCAAACTACTGGCTGACATGAGGGAGTTGATTTTGATTCATGTCATGCACAGAAAATGTAAAGGAGTAAGAAAATCCTGGGGTCACTTTTACACAGAATCGATGTAGAAACAGTCATACTTTTCAATAGATGACCTGAAAAGGATGTCCTTTGTCTCTCTCACTCTCTTCATAGGTGATTTCCATGGGAATAAATGTGATTCAAATTATTTGTGATTTCTGCTCTCATTAGCACCAAAAGTTATTGTCATAGAGCAGGGAAATTGGCCCTTCGGCCCATTCAGTTTGTACGACTATCAATAACCCATTTATATGTGGTTCCCACTTTTTTCTCCAACATTTCTGCTGTCCCTCCAAATTCTACACACCAGGAGAAAGCTACACTAAACCATTAATCTTTCCAACCTTCAAATCTCTGAGAGGTGGGAGGAAACTGTAGCACCCAGGCAGAAACCCACATTGTTGCAGGGAGGACATGCGAAATCCACACAGATAGCACCAGAGGTCAAGACTGAATGCTGGAGACTTGTGCTAGCAGTTCCACGCAGCATTGCCTCCCATGTTAGCTTCTGGCATGTTTTTCGCATCAGGGAAATGCATTCAAATTTCCAACAAAACTTCTTTTCTTGGTGCAAGTTAAGTTCAAATGCCCAGAGTTTCCTGGCACTGGTGAGCCTTTGGTTTTTGCTTTAATGGAGAATCAGGCTTGAGGGGCCAAGTGGATGATTCCTGATCCTAGGCTTGAGGGGCCAAGTGGATGACTCCTGATCCTACATTTTTCAATGTTTGTTCTTTTCCCCCATTAATGCATCTCCCACAGGCAAGCTCTTAAACAAAACCAATCCATCTTGGCATGCCCTCTCTATTCCGAGATGCAACAAGGGCAGGATTTCCTTTGTCCTCACTCCCAACCAGCATCTGCAACATATTATCCTTTGCAATTTCCACCACCTCCACCATGATCCCACCAGCAGACTCACCTTCCTCTCTCCACCTTCCGTAGAGTCCGCTCCCTCCACAATTCCCACTTCCATATAATTGGGGTGGAGTATCTCTTGCTAATGAAAACACAGATTTGTTGAATGGCTGGTCACTGGCTTAACCAGCTGTCAAAACTGTCAAAAATCAAAAGTTTCTGACCACTTAAAAGCTATACAATTCAAATCGAATTATATTAAAAAATGTAAATAGCATTAATCATTACAAGTTCATTGTTTAAAGACAATTACAAAGGACAAATGGAATCAACATTCTTTACAAAAGTCAAAGTTTGAAGGAATTGAAATGTCTCTCTGCTCAACTGCAGTTCCTCTCCATGCCATGAATGGTCCCAATTAAACCTTCTGTTCAAAAAAACTCCAAAAAAATTAAGATTTACTTGCACTCTGGGACAGCCAATTTTAATATCTATTATATCCAATGAGTACCCTTGTAAATAGCGTTATGAAATAGCAAACTTATTCTCTTTGGCTTGGCTTCGCGGACGAAGATTTATGGAGGGGTAATGTCCACGTCAGCTGCAGGCTCGTTTGTGGCTGACAAGTCCGATGCGGGACAGGCAGACACGGTTGCAGCGGTTGCAGGGGAAAATTGGTTGGTTGGGGTCGGGTGTTGGGTTTTTCCTCCTTTGTCTTTTGCCATTGAGGTGGGCTCTGCGGGCTTCTTCAAAGGAGGTTGCTGCCCGCCGAACTGTGAGGCGCCAAGATGCACGGTTTGAGGCGATATCAGCCCACTGGCGGTGGTCAATGTGGCAGGCACCAAGAGATTTCTTTAGGCAGTCCTTGTACCTCTTCTTTGGTGCACCTGTCACGGTGGCCAGTGGAGCGATCGCCATATAACACGATCTTGGGAAGGCGATGGTCCTCCATTCTGGAGACGTGACCTACCCAGCACAGTTGGATCTTCAGCAGCATGGATTCGATGCTGTTGGCCTCTGCCATCTTGATTACTTTGATGTTAGGGATGAAGTCGCTCCAATGAATGTTGAGGATGGAGTGGAGACAACGCTGGTGGAAGCGTTCTAGGAGCCATAGGTGATGCCGGTAGAGGACCCATGATTCAGAGCCGAACAGGAGTGTGGGTATGACAACGGCTCTGAATACGCTAAGCTTTGTGAGGTTTTTCAGTTGGTTGTTGGTTATTAGTACGAACACAGAAACAGCAATGGCAAATTCACCATACAATGGTAAATACAAAATAATAGTTTTATTAAACAATGAATAACATAACATTTCTTACTTAACCTAAACCTCACACTCAATTTAACCCCACTGTGTGCTAATGTAAGAGAGTGTGTGTGTGTGTGTGTGTGTGTGTGTGTGTGTGTGTGTGTGTGTGTGTGTGTCCCCAAAACCATTCCAGTTTAAACTTGATTCTGCAAAAGTCAATGTTAAAGTCGAGTTTCGAACATCTTGTTGACCTCAGGATCCTTTCAAATCGCAGCTCAGAAGTAATTATGAAGCTCTTGGTGCCTGCCACATTGACCATCGCCAGTGGGCTGATCTCGCCTCAAACTGTGCATCTTGGCGCCTCACAGTTCGGCAGGCAGCAACCTCCTTTGAAGAAGACCGCAGAGCCCACCTCACTGTCAAAAGACAAAGGAGGAAAAACCCAACACCCAACCCCAACCCACCAATTTTCCCCTGCAGCCGCTGCAACCGTGTCTGCCTGTCCCGCATCGGACTTGCCAGCCACAAACGAGCTTGCAGCAGACGTGGAGATACCCCTCCATAAATCTTCTTCCGCGAAGCCAAGCCAAAGAAAAAGAAAGAAGCACTTTTCAACATTATATTTTCAGATCTCTTTAAACTCACGAATCTATTGATGTCCCACCTTTCAGAGAGATATTCTTTGAACAGGAGTGACCATCTTCTGGGCACAAATAAGGCTGCTCCTCTTTTCTTAAAAGAGCAGTCCCATCTTTCCAGGATGTCAATTTTCAGATCTTCAATTTGCTTCCATGATGAGGCTGTACTCTTTATTTTCAAGAGAGCAGTCTGAAAATGAAGTGGTCTTCAAAATCCACTGTTTCTCTATTCCCCTTTTATAGGAGTAACACATAATAGCATCTATTCTGGTTACTGTAATTCAACAGTCTTTCACAAGGCTCCAACTCTGTGTGTGTGTGCCCAAGGGATCTTGACTTCTGAGCTGATTAAAAATATCCGAATTAGCCAAAATATTTCTCAAAATCATGTGACATTACATCATCAACCAGACAATCTCAATCTTGGAAACCAGGTGACACCATGTACTTGAATCTTTAACAGTTGTCAGCTCCAGTTTATTGAAAATCATGTAACCCTCATATCTCTGGCTTGCAGATGTCTCGAATCCAAAAAAATTACCTCATTTCTGATTGTATTGTATGGGTTTGTGTAACCCTGTACCAGCCTACAATTCCCCCCATCTAGAAATACATTTAACTCTACAACTTATTTACAAAGACATTTATATGAAATATAGCTTAATATTAACCTAAATATTAATATAAAGACAGATCCATTACAATAGAATGTACTAATTGTGCACAATGTAGGAACTGTGCACAGTCAGATCTTTTGTTCAAAGAGATACGATGATGAGATAGAAAATTCAGGCAGATATTCCAATGAAAATGAACGAAAGTTACTTGTAACAATGTTTCAGCTTTTAAACAATTAAATGTGAATTACTTTTGAATAAAAGAAGTTCACCGTATTATTATGCAGAGAATATCCAATGTCGTCTGAACATAACGCCAAAGTTACCAATGTATTTTTTTAAAACCATGTGACTTTGGAACATTTTCGACCTGTGGGGACATCCTTTACAAAGTGGAGAATTACCAGGAAATTTCCTCAATTGCTTAAATGAGAAAACATGCTTCAACATTTTTATTTGACAAATAAACCCACGAAAAACTCAAAACTCAGGCATGGTCTTTCTTATTCCCCATACATATAATAACAATGTTTCACTTCAATTGTAGAAGTTTCATTACGTAATAAAATCTTCCCCTGTAGTCTTCAACATGTTTAATTGGGTTAATTAAAAGTTGAAGCTGAAAATTTAAAGAAACAAGACACACTTTTTAAAATTTATTTGAGTATTGAGTCATTCTTGATTATGTTAACTAGGACCATTTGTCATGTAAAGAAAATCTGCAAATCAGTCACAGAAATTATTAATAATGCAGTGCATTTGCATATGATTGAGGAAGCTTTCTATCATAACATTTTGCATTTTCTTTGGATAACTAAAAAGTGAATGAAGTAAAACACAAAAGTCTGTGGACTCTGTGTTTGAAGTTAAAACACAATTCTGGAGAAACTCACCAGGTCAAAATTTTTCCATACCTCAAAAGAAGGGCTGAAGCTCGAAACGTCAGTTCTCTTTGCTACATAAGGGACCTGCTAAGTTTCTACAGCATCTTGTGTTTTTACTAAAAAGAGTATGATTTTATTTTCATTTTCTTTATTCCTTATGATCATTCTCTCCTGCTTCCATTCAACACCATCTCTGTTTCAGATGTCAGAAATGGAAAATAAAGTGTGCATTTCACCAGTCTGTGTTCTGTGATGCGCTTTAATGTCCACTAGTTCAACACCTATCTCATTTTTTTCTCCCACATTGCCATCATCTCTCTCCAGATCCCACTATTCACCAATACACCGGGGACAACACAATTAACCTACCAACCAATACATCTTTGGGAGGCTGGTGGAAACCAGAGCATTCAGGATGTCCACATAGTCGCAATGAGAATATGCCAATGCCAAACATACAGTAGTGGAGGCTGGGAGTGAACTACATTCTCTGCCACTGCAAAGTACTGGTTCTACCAGCTGCATCATTGCTGTAAAGTTTTCCAATGCTTTATCCTATTATTTGCAAAGGGATAATTACACGTATCTTCTCATTGCTTGTGGTACATCAACATCTTGCCATGAGCATGAGTTTGCACTCTCACTTTGCATTCATACATCAGAGACCTCTTTGATTTACCCTCTCGACCATTGCAGGAATTATAATTTTTTTTTTGCTGTAGAACGAGCACATCATCTGAATGTGTGACATTTAGTGCAGTTGAGTTTATTTTCCCCTTGCTGATAACAAGAATTGCTTTCCCTCTGGCAGGGGAAACTGACAAGACTATTCTTTCTAGATTAATGGATGTAAGCTGTCCATCTGCTAGTCTCACTGTGCACTCAACAGCAGCTTACAATACTTTATCTCAACTACAAAACCATTTGCTCTGAACGAGCATCGGGGGAAGAGACAAGGGGGGGGGGGAATCATTAAAGATTTACCCCAATGTACCTTATGAATGAATATTCTTGAAAATACATCTCTCCTGTTTCTGAGGTTAGAGGTGATCTTCTCCAAGGGAACGCAATGATGCATTCTATCTTCCAGCCAACTAAACCTAATTGGGAATTAGATTTCCAAGTAACTGCTATGTATTTCTTGGCCACTGCTAAAGCAAGCTTAATGAATATTAAATGATATTTTGACAGCATCATTTTTGGTCTTATGTCTTCTAAATTCCCCAATAAATCAAAAAAATCAGGTGCCAGAGGGTTATCAAATTTCTTTTTCCAGGAGATTACCCAAATCTTCACAGAAAGGCCTCACTTTAGGTTATGACCAGGTTGAATGCGAGAAAGTACCTATTTCCTTGACCACATCGAAAACATTGGTCTGATATTTTTTGTAATTTTTGTGGAGTAGGTAGAGCTGATGCAGGAAGTTATATTGCACCAGCTGATACCTTACATTAATCATGTTGATCATGCTGTTCTGGCATAAGTCAGACCAGCAAAGTAGATCAATTTCTAGACCCAAATCTGATTCCCACCTTTGTCTTGAGTTATCAAGCCCTTGTTTAGGGATTTCCGCCTGAAGTAAGGAACACATTTTTCAAATAATTTTCTTTGTGCTCCCCTTTTGAACCAGAGTCTCCATTTTGCTCCACTGCAGTAAGGTTAGTGCTGGACCTAATTTGTCCTTTGACTAAGATCTTAAATGAGGATAGCAGAAAAAAAGGATGTATTTAAAACTCCATTATTTACCCCTAATTTGCTCAAATGTCATAAATTGTTATGACATTGAGTTTTCCTGGAGTCATGTCACCCTCTTTCCTGAGGTAATCGTATCCAAGATGCTTAGAATCTCAGAAAAGATGAAATAAGCTGAGCAATGAACATCTCAGATGAAGGGATCAAACCCAAAAACGTTGACTGTCTATTTCTTTCCATGGATGTTGCTTGACCTGCTAAATTTCTCCAGCACTTTGTGTACAGTTCAGTGAACATGTTGCTTCCTCATTCCCCGCTAAATGAACGTATTAGGAAGTAAAATCCCATCCACATACTTTCTGAAACTCCTTTGTGCTTTGTTGTTGCTCTAATTATTCTTTAAAAAGTGAATAATTATTTGCATTGCCTGGAAGATGTCATACCCAATGAGCTCAAACTGTGGAGCCAATTCTAGATTTACTTATGGGCTGAGCGGGCTGCAGCTCAGGGCCACATAATCTGAACTTCTGTGGAGGGGGGTGGGTGGCCTCGGCCTCTTGCAAAAAAAAAAATTACCCTTAATTATATTTCATTTGTAACAATAAAAATCAGGGGCTAAAATAATGTGTAAGCACCAATTCAAAATTCAGGCACACATTGATGGGAGTACCGAACGCACTCGCCCTTGCTTTTAGTTTCCAGGCCTGGTTACTTAGTGACATTAAACATGTGACACGTGGGATTTTCCTGCACGGCCGATTCTCAATTCTGAATTCTTTGCGGGATTCCTGCAAACGTGCATGCTGGCGAGAACTCTGAGATGACTGTCTGTCATTATAATGTGCGTTTTGAGAACAAGTGAGGATTGTTTTACATCAATGTGAATCACAACAATATTTAATTTTGACTTTCTGTGAAAAGCATAATGAGTAAGCGATATGAAAGTAAGTGAAAGCAACAAAAAGAACAGAGGGAAATAGTGATGTTTTTAAAGACAATCACATCACATGGGTTCGTAGAGCAAGCAGAAAGAGCCCCTACAAAATCCGTCTGATACAGAACAGCAGAAAACGAAGTAGACTACTCAGCGCTATCTGAAGGACAACCAGTTCATATACAGAACTCAGCCTCCCCAGGACTTCGAGGAGAACTGTAGCCAATAACTAGCACAACAAGTACTGAAACTTCAGGAGAATGTGACAATGAAGTGACAGGACCTACAGCCAAAAGAATTAAGACAAGACTTTTTAAAAATCTGTAGGCACCGTGGTTGAAGTAAAAAATGCAACATGCTGGAGAAGCTCAGCAGGCTATTGATTTATTTATCCCTTCCATCAATAAATCAATAACCTGCTGAGTGTCCATTATGCAACAAAGGTAGAAATACATTTCAGGGCTGAGTCCTTAATGAAAGTATGAGAAAATGCTGTCAGGTGTCTGAATAAAAGAGTAGGGGGGAAGGGAGGTGGTAAAGGCAGGAAATAATAGATGGAGAAAGGAGGGAGGGGACAGCAGCCATGAGGGGTGATGGCTGGGTGGAAGAACTGCAAGAAAGGGGGAGGGGTAAGAAAAGGTGAGCAGTTTTCATAGATGGCAATAAAGTCAATGTTTATTCTATTCGGCTGGAGGGGGCCCAGATTTTTCCTCCAATCTGTAGGTGGTCAGGGTAGGACAGTACATGGACAGATGTGAGCATAGGAGTGTGACTGGGAGGCCACTGTCGCTGCGGGTGTGGAGGAAGTGCTGAGCGAAGTGATCTCCCAGTCTGCAACCATTCCCTCTGATGTAGAGAAGGCCCCAAAGGGAGCACCAGATGCAGTAAATAAGTTCTCTGGATGTACAGGTGAAGTGTTGTTTCATATGAAAGGCCTGTTTGGGGCCCCAGACCGTGGTGAGGGAGGAGATGTAGGTAAAAGTGTTGCGCCTCCTGTGAGCACAGGGGAAGGTGTCGGGGATGCAATGGGTGGGAGGCATGAGTGCAAGTGGGAATCACAGAAGGAGCAGTCTCTTCGGAAGGCTGAGAGGGGAGGAGAAGAAAAAATGTGCCTGGTGGTGGGAGTAAGTGCTGGAAATTCCAGTGGATAATGTGTTGGATGCGGAATCTGGTGAGGTGGTAGGTGAAGATGAGGGTGGTTCCATGTTTTGACAATTTTATTTGCAGTTTTACAGACTCACATTATATAGGTATTGTAGGGGAAGAATCCTCCCCTTTTGTTTGTCGTGTTCTTTCATTTTTTCTTTCCCCTCTGCCCTCCTCTGCCCCCCTCCCCCTCATCTTTCACCTTCCCTTCCACTTCAACATCAATAATTGCATGAAAATCAATTACTAAGAATAACAATACAAATGCATGGAAGGGGGGAAAATGAGGAGGAGGGGGGGGTGTGGGAGCCCGCAGGACTTCCAAATTGTCTCCTTAGTCACAGTATTTCAGGACTTTTGAGATCCTATAATTCGCTGCAAGTCCCTGGGAAGGCCAATCACAAGCTGCCTTTCAACATGTCACAAGTATGGTTGCCTCACCTCAACACATGTGTCATATCTCCCTCTTACGTTGTAAGTAATTTTCTCCAGGGGAACACAACTCTGTATCTCCATGTTCCATCTTGCTGAGTGTCAGATTTCCAGGTAACCATCATGCAATTCCTGGCCACCGCCAAGGCGACCTTCATAAATTGAATTTGCTGTTTGGACAATCTCTTGTCCATAACATTCCTCAGCTGGAACAGGACTGGGACCTGTGGATATTCCACCTCTGTAATTTCTTTCAAAATATCCCTCAATTCTACCTAGAAGGGTCTCACCTTGGGTGCACAGCCATGTTGAAAGGTTCCTGTCTCTACGCTGCATCTGAAGCACAAGTTTGAGATTTCTGGTTTAACCTGATGCAATTTTTGCAGTGTGAGGTATAGCTGGCGCAAAAGGTTGTATTGCACCAGCCCATATCTGGGGTTAATAACTGGCGTCAGTCTGTCCTGGCAGCATCGTTCAGGAAGTGTTGTTCCTACGTCCGACTCCCATCTTTGCCTTGATTTATGGAGATCCGGTTTCTGGCTCTCATTTGGGAACAGGAGATATATAGCTGAAATGAATTTACGTGCGATTCCCCCTTTGCGTTAGAGCCTCCATGTCACTCACAGCAGCAGGGCCACAGATGGACCTAATTTGTCCCTCAAAAAGGATCTTAATTGAAGGAAGCAGAAGAAGGTCTTGTTTGAGAAGTCACATTTGTTTTCTAATTGCTTGAATGACATAATCTTCCCCTTATCATAACAGTCCTCAATTCACCTGATTCCTTTCTGGCACCAGGTGTCCAGGATCTTGTTTCCCATGGTCATGGGGATTAATTTATTCTGGGTTAGGGGCATTTTAGGGGACAACCCTACCTTTAACCCCATGATCTGGTTTATTTTTTTTTAATCACATTTGGATTAAATGATTTAGTATAAGATTGTCTGTTTTTTTTTGCATTGTTAATTTAGTGTCCCATTTGTAAATGATTTCTTGCTACCTTCTCCCCACTGTGTGTACATCAATTTGTGCCCAGGAGGGTAAACCATCCCCCTTAAAGAATGAGGCAATAAAACTTGCCTGGGCAGCCAATAGTGTGGGAGCTTCATTCCTACTAGGCTGGAGTCCCAAGTTAATTTTTTCCATGGAGACTAGCAACTTTATTCTTCCACAGGAATTGTCTGACACATTCATTAAGTGTCTTGAAGAAACTCTGGGGCAGCAGTATAGCCAAAGATTGAAAGAGGTTTTGTAGCCTTGGCAACACATTCATTTTAATGCAGTTGACCCTGCCCATCAATGTTATGGCCAGTTGTGTCCACCTGTGTCAGTCCTTTTCAATATTTCCAAGTAGGGGGAGATAATCCAAATTATATAAATTACATAAATTCTTATCTATCCTTATACCAAAATACTTCATCCCCTTTTGTTGCCACTTGAATTTGCTCTCTTGTTGATATTTCTCATACTCCCCTTTTGTCAGTGGCATAATTTCACTCTTTTCATAATTTATTTTATATCCTGATATTTTGCTGCAGTCTTCCAGTATAGTCAGCAACCTGGCCAATGACCCTGTTGGCTCTGTCAAATATATCAAAACATCATCCACAAAAAAATTAATTTTGTCTTCTTCCTGGCCCACTCTAAACCCTTTGATGCCTGGATCTCGGCTTCTGATAACGGTTCAATAGCCAATATAAATAGAGCAGGGGATAGCAGAAATCCTGTTTGATCTGGTCAGTGGGAAAGCTGATTATGTTTGTCTGTTAAATTATAACTTTGGCCCTGGGTTTGTGATAAAATGCCTTAACCCAATTTATGAATGAATGTCTCAACCCAAATTTTTCCAACACTTTCACCAAAAAAAATCCCACTCCAGTCTATCAAAGGCTTTCTCCGTGTGTAGTGATATGGTTATACTTGGATATGCCCTTATATTATATTAAGTAGCCTACTTATATTATCTGCCGAATGTCTTTTCTGCATAAACCCCACCTGATTTGGATATATTAATTTTCATAGATACCAAATCAATCTATTTGCCAAAGCTTTGGCTATTATTTTATAATCCGTATTCAAATATGAGATTGATCTATAAGAAGATGGCTTTATCCTTTTTAGGAAATACCATAATTATTGCTGTCAAAAAAGACTTCGGAAGAGTACAGGACTCAGGTGCCTGTTCCACCACATCTACAAACAATGGCATTAACAGGTCCCTGAATTCTAAACAAAATTTGGGAGGGAACCCACCCTCCCCCAGAGACCTGTTAGTCTGCAGTGAGCTCAATGCTTTTACTATTTCTTCCTCTGAGAAGGGGAAATTTAATCCCTCCCATTCCTAGGATTCTAAATTTGACAATTCCAAATAGGACAGGAATTCCTCCATTTTGTCCAAATCCCCTATCGACTCAGATTTATAAAATTGCATATAAAACTGTCTAAACAATTTATTTGGTTTATAAGAAATTCTGTCTGCCCTGTTTGGATTCCATTGATTGTCCTTGCTGTTTCCTTTGCACTCAGCTACCAGGACAGAACCTTATGGGCTCTTTCCCCTGGCATATAGCACCTTTGCTTAGACTTTAATATTGCTTTTTCCCATTTTGTATGTTTGCAAAGTGTTGCACTTGAGCTTTTTATTTATTAATGTTCTGTACATTCCCTCAGAGCCTGACCTTTGACCATCCTTTGCCAATTGAGTTATCTCTTGTTCCATTTCATTGATCTCCTTCATGTATTATTTTTTAATACCTTTAATATTCAATTATTTGTCCTCTCAGGTAAGCTTTTAATGTATCCAATAACAGAAATTTATTGGCAGTAGAGGCACTGTTTGTCTCGCAAAACATTTCTCTCTGAGCTCTAACATAACTCCAAAACTCCAATTTTTTTTCAATAGCAGCAGATTAAGGCACCATGGCCGATTGATCTGGCATGAGAATAGTTAAGCTAAAAGGCAAATGATCTGATAATAGCCTTGTCATATATTCAGTTTCTACATTTCCGCCCTCTAGCTGGGCTAAGGCAGGAAACAAGTCAATTCTCATATAAGAGTCATGTTGTTATGAGAAGGAATAATCTCTCTCCTTTGAATGCCATCCACTCCAAGCATCCACCAGATTTATCTCTTTTACGAGGACCAGGGTTGGTTTTGCTTCCTTGGCTCTTGTCACTTTCTTAGCTGATTTGACCATTACCAGATCCGGGGAAAAACTAAAGTCCCCTCCAATTAAGACATTTTCATGCCCTACCAACAATTGCAAAAAGACATTTTGTATAAATAATTCATTGTGAAAGTAAGGGGCATATATATATTCATTAGTGTCCAGGATTCAGAATATATTTGATGATGTACCATTACAAATCTTCCTACTGGGTCTAGGACCATGTCTTTGACTTTTACTGGGTTATATTTCCCAATTAAAATAGATTCTCCCCTGGCCTTGGATGCTATCACTTGTCCCACTCAGGTTCTTTTAAGTTTTGATGTTCGTTACTTGTAAAAAAGTCACATCCACCTGCATTTTTTAACATGTGTCAAGACTCTCTTCCTCTTCACCCACCCATTTAAGCCACTAAAATTAAAATATAAAAATAATAACTGTTTCACCCATTTTCCCAGCTCACTTTCCCTTGATTCCTTCCCTTTGTCTCTTTCTCAAAATATTTTCTTTTCACCCAATCCATAATGCTCTTCCTTTTGGTCCTGCCGGCTATGCACAAAAATCCTGGGAAACCAAAATAGAGTAAGAAACCTCCAAACAAGTAGCTTACAACTCTTACACCTTCCCCCTCGCCCATAAACTCAACCATCCCTTTTCCCTGGACACCAATTCCAAACCTCTTGGTGTCACTACCCTTCTCATCCTGGGGCATGTATATTGCACCCATATTCTCAGCTCACCACCCTCTTAGTCTCTCTAGAGCTCAAAGTGAATGTCTTTTTCCCCTTTTATAAAAAAAACATTTTCTTTTGTTAAACCAAGTGTAATATTTGCTTCAATTGTATTTACATTATATACAGCCAACTGTATGCAAAGTCTTTAGCCTACAATCCCTTCTCTCCTCATCTCCCTTGGGGATTTTTTGGTGGCAGGAGACAAAATGTTTACATATTTTAATGCCTCTTTGCCTTCAGTTAAAAAAAAAATTCCCTCCTGCAGGCAGGAGTGTTTTCAGGGTTGCTGGGTATAGTAAAGTTGATCCAATTCTCTTAGCATTTTCTGAACTGGATCAAATTCTTTACGTTTTTTTAAAAGATGATCTCAGGATAGAAGATGACTTTATCCACCACCCTGCCCACCCCTGTATTCTGCAGGGCTTCCCTCTCCCTTGTGCCCAGAGCTGCTGTTCGTAGAATTTTTTTCCTTGTCCTGGAATGGGTCCAGTCTGATCAGGTCAGAACAAGACTTCTGTCCTGGGCCTGGCTTTGGAAGTGTAGAGCAACAATCCCTTTCTATTTTGAAGGACCCCCCCATTCAGTCACTCCTCAATATCTTCAGGATCCATTCCCTAAAGAACACTATTGGCTTCTCCCTTCTACCTCCTCTTTTACCCCTACAATTTACATATTATTTCTTTTTTTAAGATTCTCAAAGGTATCTAATTTTTCCCATATTTTTTTTTTCTCCCTTGCCCAGATAATCCTGTCACTTTCCCATCTTTCCATGGTGTCTTCAACCCTTCCATCTACTGTTGTCTCCCTTCCTGATAATTCTCCCAAAGCTTTCCTATCTTCTCCCAGCTCTACTGAGCGATCTAATCAACTTTTTCTAATCCACTTTCCGAAGCCTCTATTACTTTAATATATTTCATAAAAGGTTCCAGTCCTTCTTTTCCATGTTTTTCTCTTGTCTGTCTGCGAACTCAGGTTGTACATTTCATCCGCACTGCTTCCCGCGCTGTAACTCTTTGACGCCATCACTGCTCGGTCGGAGTCATCCCTGCCATCACTGGAACATCGCTGCTGCATCCGGAACTCACCCCACTCTGCAGGTAGGAATACGTTTTTGGTGCTATTCCTCTCCATTCTTTTGGCGCTGGGGCTTGAATGCTTACACCCCCTTCACATCTCCATTGTTCCCCATGCCAGCACTGTTCTGAAGCTTCTTCCCCCTCCGCGTTCGGGGCTCCCCTGGCAGCATGCCGTGATGCTCACGTTTTCCTCTGGGCCCATCAGCCTGCTTGGCTCTGCCCCTTCGGGGTCTCAGGGGATGATTTCAATGGCCTGTCCACCTGCAAAATGGGTCATGACTCCATCATCTTCTTTCCTCCCTCCAGTGTGCTTCGGGCAGGCTCTGCCATTTTCACCACCACGAGGCCATTGCTCACGATTGTCATGGGGTAATGAAGCTATGATTTCTTTACCACTGATTTTTTTGTCCTTCTTCCCCATCATTTTAATGATTATTTGTTTCTTTCTGTTCTTTAATTTTAAAGTCTTTTTTTTACCTGCTTTTTAAACGAATTTGCTTGGTTTCATTGGAGTTCTGATTTTCTGCTCCTTCTCCCTCCTCAACAACACATGACCCCCATTGGGGATTCTGTTTGTTGCATCTGGGGGCAGAGGGGGCCATGGGAGATGAAGGAGAAATGGAGAAGATGCGGGTGAGGGGTGGGCTGATGGTGGTGGAGGGGAAGCCACTTTTGTGGAAGAAGGCAGACATTTCAGAAGATCTGGACTGGAAGACCTCAACTTGGGAACAGATGCAGCAGAGAGAGAGAAATGGAGAGAAGGGGATGGAAGGTCATGGGAGTTGGAAGGTTTGTAGTACATGTTGGTGGAAAGCTGGTCTCCTGAGTTGGAGGCAGAGAGATCCAGGGAGGAGAGAGTGTTATCGCAGATGGACCAGGTGAGTTTGAGATCAGGGTGGAAGTTGGCCGCGAAGTGGATGAAGTTGACAAGCTCATCACGGGTGCATGAGACAGCCATGATGTAGTTGTCGATGTAGTGGAGGACAAGTTGAGGGGTCTTTCCTGTGTAGGCTCCACAAAGCCCATAAACAGGCAGGTGTAGCTGCAACCCATGTGGGGACCCATGGATACTCCTTTGATTTGGAGGAAGTGGGATGAGTAGAAGAAGTCATTTAGAGTGAGGACATTTGCCAGGCAGGGGGAGGGTGGTGGTAGAGGGTGACTGGTCGGGTTTTTGGTCCAGGAAGAAGCAAAGTGCTTTCAGACCTTCTGTGTGGGGGATGGAGGTATAAGGGATTGGACATCCATCGTGACGATGAGGTGGTCCAGTTTGGGGAATCTGAAGTTATTGAGGAGGTGGAGGGCATATGAGGTGTCACGAATGTAGATGGGGAGGGATTGGATCGGGGAGAAAAGATGAAATTAATTTGATGGGGCAAGAGCAGGCAGAAGCAATTGGTTTGGCCAGATGGTTCGGTTTGAGTATCTTGGGTAGAAGGTAGAAACGGGCAGTGCAAGGGTGGGAGAGAGTGAGGTTGGTAGCCGTGGAGGGGACGTGACTAGAGGTGATGAAATTGGAAATGGTGCTGGAGCCAGTGGCTTGATGTGGGGTCCTGTGGGAGGGGACAATTGGAGATGTCTGAGAGTTGTCAGTGATAAATTTATAAACAATCTTTTTATCAATGCTAAAATTTCAGCAATATTCTACTTTCATTTAGTAGATAAAGAAGAGAATGAGGTTTTGTTTCTCATCATCAGTTGCTATTAAGTTTGGGCCTCCCAAGGTCTCCTAGCCCAGGGCCTCCAGTTGCGTTAAAGTGGCTCTGTGCGGAACATCCAAAATGAGATGCAAGCAATTTATCTTGGGTCAGAATGAACAGGCCCAAACTGGAGTAAAAACACAGAAATGCTATCTCTTTTACCCCAGCTCTGCATTTACCCCCTGCCCCATTCAATTCTCACCAATCTTCTCCCGTGGGCTTCTCTCCACCTTTTGTCTGTTGGTCTGCACTCCTCCTGCTGCCCTTTCTTTGCATTCCAGTGCCTACCTGCTCAACTACTTCCTGTGGCAAAGAATTCCACAGATCCACAACTCACTGAGAGAAGAAATTTCTCCTCATCTCAGTCCTAAAAAACTTCCCCCCTTATCCTTAAACTGTCACCCCCTGGTTCTGGTTTTTCCCAGCATTGGAAATAACCTTCCTGCGTGTGTCTAGTCTGTCTTATCCCTTAAGAATTTTATATGTTTCTATAAGATTCCCCCCCCACCCACCCCACCGTCAATCTTCTAAATTCCAGAGAATACAAGCCTAGTCTATCCAACTTTTCTTCATATGCAAGTCCTTCCATCCCTGGCATCAGTCTAGTGAACCTTCTCTGCACCCCCTCCATGACGAGGATGACCCTCCTCAGATAAGGTGACCAAAACTGCACGCAGTACTCCAGGTGTGGTCTCACCGAGGCCCTGTACATCTGTAGCAGGATCTCTTGACCTGTGAAAAGAGAAAGAATTTTGTCTTGTTCACCACGTTCAGAATTTGCAAGAATTTACTTCTGCCCGATGGAACTCTTCAGTGAGAGGCAATCACCACAGGCAAACATATACTGTCCAAATGCACTCGTGGCACCTTTGAACAATTTACAGAAAATGTTCAGGCAAACATTGCAAACATTAGTCCATGAGCACTCACTTTGATTCAGAAAGACTCAGAATCAAACAGTGTGGAACAGGGCCTTTGCCCCAACTCATCCGTACTGGCCAAGTTGACATTGTGGGCTCATCCCCCTTTAGCTGCATTTGGTCTTTCTACACCCTTCTTAAGGACTTATGCATTTAGATTATCAGTCTTTTTTTAAGCAAGAAAATAATAATGTTTAATAATATAAAATATTATATTTGTTTCAATCAATAGAAAACCAGCCAAAATACAAAATCCCACTTTTACCAAGTCAAAGGGGTAGCCATGGATACCCACATGGGCCAAGATGTGCCTGTCTTTTTGTAGAACATATGGAGTTATCCCTGCTACAATTTTATACAGACAAGGCTCCTCAGCTCTTCCCCTGCTTCACTGACGTCTGCATTCATGCTGCCTCGTGCACCCATGATGAGCTTGCCGACTTCATCTATTTTGCTGCCAACTTCCACCCTGACCTCAAATTCACTTGGTCCATCTCTAGCAACATTCTCCTCTTTCTTGATCTTTCTGCCTCTATCTCGGGAGACAAGCTCTCAGATCTGGATGACTGAATCTGTGTGTGCCCTAACAACCTGCAAAACACTCCTCGGGAATATTGCTGGTGGAATAAACTGTGACAAGGACACTTGCATTCTTTTCCACACACTCAGCACATCCACATTCTGCAAAGAGGTAGGCAACTATCTCCACTCTACCACTTCTCGGGGACAACATGCATTGTGGATGATGTTCTGGTTGTATAGGAAGGATCTGACTGGGTGGACTTCTCTCTCCGCCAGCCATGGCATGTGCTGTTGCTTGTTTGTGAGCATTGGCAATGAGGCAACCCATCAGATGACCTGGATGGTCTGCTCTGGGAACCACTCCACTGTGTCCATTGAATCCTCTTCTCTTACTGTCTGTAGGATATTCCGTGGTGACCACTGCTTGATGGCCTTGCGGGCGTAAGTCTTTATCTGGAAAAACCTTTCCCTAAAGGAGAGATGATGTGGCAAAGTCCAGCTGACTGGGAAATTGTGCGGCAACTGGGCGAGGCCCATCTTTAACAACACCTGGGACCTCAGCACATAGTGGCACTTGGTGCCCTCATTGGTTCCACGCACAGCCTTGAGCAGCCACACATGAAGGTGGTCATCAGGATGAGGGCCATGTTGGGCATGGCCTTGCCTCCATTGACTGGTGACTTGTGCATGGTGACTCTTCAGACCCTTTCAATCTTGGATCCTCATATGATCTGGACGACTGCTCTGTTGACCACCAGGGTGAAGGTGTGAGAGCCCCTTACACTTGATGACCAGGTTCTTCCCTGTTATTGAGAAGGTGCGTGGCACTCATAGTCCCAATTTCTGGTGAAACTTTGCAATCCACTCTGACTGATTCTTGTTGCATGACTCAGTTCCATTACCCTGGCACACGATATGGACTCAAAATGGCCACTGAATCTGATCAGTCTGTGGACCGATCATGTGTCCAAATGGAAGACAATGACAGAGAGCTCTTGACCCAAGTGCCCTCACTGGCTAGCAACATCACTCTTCTTATTCCCTTGTCCTTCTCAATGGATTCATCAGATGGCTCTTTGCAACACATAAATAAGTGTAGAGGGAGCTGGCTACTCTGCCTGACTCTAGACTTGATGGGGAAGCTATCGGTTTCCCACGTACTGATTTGGGCTGTGCTACAGATCTCCATGTAGAGCAATTTAATTAATTTCCAATTCCCTCCCCAAAGCCTATTTTTGAAGTCTATCATGAACATATGCGATATCTGGTTGAAAGCCTTCTGTTGGTTTTGATTGGCGATGACAGTGTTCATCAATGATTTGGGTCTCCAATTCCTGATGTCCTCCTCCCCCTTCTGTTTGAAGAGTAGGGTGATGATGCCCTTCATGATGGAATCTGAGATGCTACCTGCCAGGGGCATAGTGTTGATCCAGCAGGACTGGTCCCTCCCAGTTCTATAGTACCATGTTCTAGGAGGTTTACTCGACCCAAAGTAATGGATAGAGTCCCTCATCTCCCCAAGATAATTGGTTGGTCCAGTCTCTCCCGCTTGCTGTCATCTCAGATCTCCATGATAGAAGACAGAAAATTTTGGTAGGCCATTCGCCTGTAGCCTTGGTGTCGTACAGATGGGCATGAAAGGGTCTGCTGATCATCTGTATGGCTGCCTGCAAAGATATGACAAAGCTGTCCTCTTCCTTAGAGCTCTGTGAGCATGTTTTGTTCTGCTCCACTGGGCAGACTCTGGATCAGAAGTTGATCTAGGAGGACTATAGTCCAGCTCACTGACTCTTTGCCTTGGATTTCTTCTCTCACATCACCGCAAAATGAGGAGGTGCTGTAAGTCAGTCTGAAGTTGGCTCAGTTCTGTCTGCTTTTGTCTTGCTCTCTGAACACCCTCAAGGAAAGATAACCCTTTGATATTCTTCTCAGTCGCTTCCCACCAGTTCACTGGGGAGTTTAAAAAGGGTTCTTCCACCAGCATACTCTTTCTATGTTCTCTGGGGTCAGCAACATTCCCTTGCCCACCTTCTGGTCCTCCTGTAGGTGACAAAAGGCATGAAGGAGGCTGCGGTCAGAGAAGAACATGTCATTGATCCTGACTTCAATGGCCTTCGACACAAAGATGATGTCTATCCAAGACTGGACTGAGCAGTCCGATCCCGATCAGGTGGGCTGCAGCTGTGCTCCACCTTCAAGATTTCTCAAGGCATTGCACAGCTATGTCTCTTTAACTGTCTGTATCAGGAGCTGGGAGGAGTTGTCCAGTCTGTTGTCAGCACCGGCAGATTGCCCAGTCACATTGATGTTGCAGTTGAAGCCACTGGAAGACTGCTGCGGGAAGATGGCCACCCTCTTGCTCCATACACGCAAAGCAAACTCATTGTTCAATCAGAGTGGGTTCACGGTACTTTAGATCCACCATGATGAGACACCCTCCCCCCCCCCACCAACCACCTCCTTAATCTCAGTGATGACAAAGGTGCCTCTCTGCAACAAGAAACCCAGACTGGACCTGCGACAATTGATCACCCATGACCAGACGACAACTCATTGTGACCACCTCAAATATTTCTCGAGGTGTGGCAGTTCACACTCTAGCCTGAGCCCACATATCCACCTCTTTGGTGAACTGCAGGACTGGTTTTGGGCTCAGGGACAGGGGTGATCATCCCCTGGGAGTGGGGTCTCTTCAGACAAAGCTGGGGGTGTCACTAGGGGAGAACTGTGTGTTCTTCTGCTCCTTTGTAGCCTGGCTGTCTTGTATTCTCTTTCCCCCAGAGCTGGGGCGGGGGGGGGGGCACGTGGAGTAGAACAGGTGCAGCAACCCCCTTTGGACTGCTTCTGGTCTCTGGGACCTGGGACGCAACATCCTCTGACCTGTCCCTGGTCTCTCTGAGCTAGAAGACACTGGATGCTAGAAATCCCACTCTCAGGCTTACTTGTGACCCATTTTTATCCATTCTGTCCCCTCTATCTTGGTGCTTACTCTGCCTACGTCTGGCACTTGTGTTGGCTTCATCCACGGACAATGAGAGGTTGCTGGCTTCTCTTTGCATCTTGACCCTTTCCCCACTATTTGCATTGTCAGTTGCCAGTTTGTCCATGGGGGGGGGGGGCTTTTGGACTTTTTTTTCTTTTCTTGACTGTCAGCCATTTTTCCTCTGCATAATCCTCCTCCATTGACTACCTCCTCAGGAGGTGCCTCTGGCCTCATGGCTGTTGTACAAGGGTTGGAAATGGGCGTCCATGCTCACCCGATGGGTCTCTACCGTGGTCTCTGTAGCAGTTGAGGTTGAGTGGTTGTTGACCTTGCTCTGGATGCTGATGTTGACCATTTCCCCTCTTATAGCATGTGTGTATGCGGCTACCATTTTGGTCAGACTTTGTAGAGGTGGCCTGCTTCTACACACAAGTTGCTGCCCTTGCTCTCCAAAGGTCTGGTGGCCTTTCTGCCCACAGTTCTTGCAGCTGACTCTGCTGCATTGGGACCATCACATCCCCACGGCTGTTGCAGTTCCTGCATACCGGGGCTGTCCACCATAGACCAAGTGCACATAGTTCCCTCCCAATAGTGGGCACCGATGGGAGGGGGGGTTGCTCGATCTCTCCTTTGCTGTCAATTCTCCGCAACCTCACTTGACGTTTGCTGGTCCAGATTCCAAACGCATCCTTGACATCTACGCAGGCCCCTGTCCCCTTAGCAGAATGGCCCAGGAAGGTGAGCACATCCACCTGGCTTGAATGTGTGCACCATTATTATGTATTTCTTCTGTGTTGGAAGGGTGAAGAGGGGCTTCACCTTGAATATCAAGAGTGAAGCCACATTCACCTACTCCTGGAAGTTCCGAAGCATCATCATCCCTCCAGGGCTTTGAATGTCACATCAAAATGACTGCTATCCGCAACGTCCTGGAGGCAGGAGATGTCCTTCCCCCTCAAACTCCATCAAGATCCATCACTGTTTTGGATTCTTTGTCCTCCCGAGTGGTTTGCTGTCAATGACCATCCGCGTGAGACTGGTGGAGGTATTTAACCAATGTTTTGGGCCTGAGCCCTTCCACTCATATTCTCCTATGATCTCTTTCCAGTTAGCCTGTGCTCCTCCCTATGCCTCTTCCTTCTTCTGTCCCTTCCTCCCTCCTCCCCTCTCCTTAAACCTAAATCTGGTTTATGGCTAAAGAAGTCACACATTGTCATGGTCCAAAACCACTTGGGCCCTTTCTAGACAAGGGTGGCATGGATTGGCGATTTCTTTTGGAGATTGAAAAACACCGTCGATGCTCAAAATCTGAAGAAAATGCAGAAAAAAACAAACAGATAAAACACAATCTGTCAGGTAGCTGTTGCAGAAAGATTAAAATGTAAATGTTGGCAATTAGAGGGGGGTTCTGATGAAATGTTCCAGACATGAAATCTTGACAACTTCTCCTTCCACATATGGCCACGTGACCTTTGAGCATTTCCAGCCATTTCTATTTTCATTCCAACTTCCTTAATTATTTGGAAGTCTTTGTTTTCTTAATGTTTTGACTCATCTTGGGCATAGGGCTATTTCAGGAATACAAGTCCCACTGTCTAATTACAGTATTGCCTCATTTTGCTTTGGAAAAAGAGAATTTCTGGTCCCTCTGGGACAAGCTTTGAAGGTGGCGATTGGAGGACTGGCTGTTATACCATTCAGAACACGCCGTAGCATAAAATTTGCATTGACTGAGGATGCGGGGATTGGCTGTAAATCTTTGGCAGTCGATGCAAAGTGTGACGTTTGGGACAGCTGTGCTGAGATGAAGCAGCCAAGAGCTCAATGCAAAGTTATTAACCAGCATACAATAAAATGAACAGAAAATTAAACCCACTGGCATTGCTTCCAGAGAAGGATATCCAAGACTTCAAAATGGATATAGAATTAATGAATCAAACATCTCAACACCCTTTCCGTACTCCAGATCTGTGACAGCTCTATTATATGAATCCCATTGCCTGGATTTTTTTTTTCTCAGATTTTGAAGGTTATTATTAGAGTAATTTTGATCAAAGTTTCAAGCAATCATATCAAGTGCAGACATGAAAAGATTTGCATCTTATTTCTGGATCCTTTGTCTTATATCCATCCTTGGCCTTTCCCAACCGTCTGGGCAACAGATTAATTTCTCCTTGTTTCATGCATTCTGAGCTGGGATGATGGGTTGAGCAAGGACACAAAGGAGAAGGCTTGAGGGTGTCCTTAAAACATTGAGTAAAAACGCAACATTACAAATCGGAAACAGACCCTTTGGCCCTTCTATTCTGTGCCAAACTATTTCTTTGCCTAGCCTCACTGACCTGGACCCAATCCATAGCCATACCCCTCCCCATCCGTGAACCTGTCCAAATTCTTCTTAAATGTTCAAATTGAGCCTGCATTCACCATTTCACTGCACTTCCACCACTCTCTGTATGAAGAAGTTCCCCTAAATGTTCCCCTAAACTTTTCCTCTTTCACCCTTAAGCCATGTCACCTGGTTTGTATCAACAGCTATCTAACCCACCTCCAAGGGAAAAAGCCTATCTACATTTACTCTGTCCATACCCCTCATAATTTTAAATACCTCTATCAAATCTCCCCTCATTCTTCTACACTCCAAGGAACAAAGTCCTATCCTATTTAACCTTTCTCTATAACTCAGTTCCTGAAGTCCAGGCCATACTGTAGAAAATCTTCTCTGCACTCTTTCAATCTTATTGATATCTTTCCTATAGTTAGGTGACCAAAACTGTATACAACAAATTTGTCCTCACGAATGTCTTATACAACTCTGCATAACATCCCAACTCCTGTACTCAATATTTTGATTTATGAAGGCCAATATACCAAAAGCTCGCTTTACAACCCTACCCACACGATGCCACTTTCAGGGAATTATGTATCTGTATTCCAAGGTCTCTCTGCCCCACTCCTCAGTTCCCTACCATTTACCATGTATGACCTATCTAAATTTGTCCTTCCAAAATGCAACACCTCACACTTGTCCACATTAAATTCTATCTGCCATTTTGCAGCCCATTTTTCCAGCTGGTCCAGTTCCCTCTGCAAGCTTTGAAAGCCCTCCTCGCTGTCTAAGGCACCTCTAATCATTGTGTAATGAGCAAACATTATCATTGAGAACATTGATATAGATCACAAGCAACAATGGTCCCAGCATTGATGCCTGAGGCCCACCACTAGTCACAGGCCTCCAGTCTGAGAAGTAATCATCCACCACTACTCTCTGGCTTCTCTCCTCGAGCCAATGTTGAATCCAATTCACTACTTCACCATGAGTACTGAGTGTCTGAACCTTCTTGTCTAACCTCCCATGTGGGACCTTGTCATAATCCATGTAGACAAAATCCACATCCTTTCCTTCATCAATTTTCTTGATAACATCCTCGAAAAACTCTAAGATTGGTTAAACAGCCTACCACACACAAAGCCATGTTGACTGTCCCTAATCAGTCCCAGGCTATCCAAATACTTGTACATCTAATCACTTAGAACACCTTCTAATAACTTACCTACTACAAACATCAAGATCACCAGCCTATAATTTCCAAGGTTTCTTTTAGAGACATTTTTTAAAATAACAGAACAATGTACACTACCAATCCTCTGGAACCACACCTGTGGCTAAGGACATTTTAAATATTTCTGCCAGAGCCCCTGCATTTTCTACACTAGTTTATCTCAAGGTCAGAAGGAATATCCTGTCAGGCCCTGGGATTTAGCCACTCTTATTTGCTTTAATACAGGAAGCACCTCCTTCTGTTTAATCTGTCTAGGTTCCATGACCCACCTGCTTGTTTTCCTTACTTCCCTTGACTCTGTGCCAGATTCCTGAGTAAATACAGATGCAATCAATCCATTGAAGGTCTCCCCCATTTCTTCTGGCTCCACATATAGCCGACCAGTCTGATCTGCAGGGTGGCCAATTTAGTCCCTTATTATCCTTTTGCTCTTTATATACCTGCAGAAACCCAGGATTTTCCTTCACATTGTCTGCTAAAGCAATCTTATCTTTTTTTTTAGCCTTCTTGATTTCTTTCTTGAATTTTTTCTTGCATTTGTCTGTCTCATTCCCAAATAGGAAATTGCACTGACTCAAATTGGTACCTCTATATATTAATTTGGAAATCTGTCCTGAAAATATTTGACAAACTCCAAGCCATTCAACCCTTTTATCCAGTCAATATGTGAAAAATTAAAATCTTCCATGACCACAAATTTCTCTTTGCTGCAGCTGTCTGCTACCTCTCTACAAATTTGCTCCTCCAATTCTTGTTGACTATTGGGTGGACTATAATACCACCCCATGAGTGTGGCCATACCTTTTCTGTTCCTCAGCTCCACCATATAGCCTGAGCACAGCTGTGATATTTTCTCTGTCGAGTAATGCCTCCCCCTTTCATTCCACCCACCCCTATTCTATCACGTGTGAAGCAATACAAGCCTAGAACATTGAGCTGCTCGTCTTGCCCCTCCTACAACCAAGTCTCACTAATGGCCTCAATGTCATAATTCCGCTTGCAAATCCATGCTCTCTCATCTGCCTTTCCTACAATACTCATTGCATTGAAATAGAACTTATACCTGAGAACTTTTCCACCATGTACAACCCTTTGACTTCTAATGTTACATGCACTTTTCACATCATCTTTTCCCTTCTCCATTCCCCTATTTAATCTGCCATCCCAACCCCCTGCAAATCTACTCAGAGCAGCAATAGCCAATCTTCCCCCAAGGATTATTAGCTCCCTCTAGTTCAGATGCCAACCATCTCATCGGAACAGGATCCACCTTCCCTGGAAAAGAACGCAATGATCCAGAAAAATGATGCCCTTCCTGTTGCACCATGTGTTTAGCTGCATTATCCTCCAATTTCTAATGTCTGTAGCATGAGGCACGGGCAGCAATCCAGAGATCACAACCCTGAAGTTCCTGTCCTTCAAGTTATCACCTAAATCTCTGAGATGGCCTCATCACTCTTGCTACCCATGTCATTGGTCCATTCACGGACCATGGCATCTGGATGCTCATCCTGGCTCCTGAAAATCCCTTGAATTGATTTGAAATATTTCAGATACTGGCACCAGGGAGGCAACACACCATCTGAGAATCCTGATCTCTTCCAAAGAGCCTCTTATCTGTCCCCGTAACTATGGAATTCCCTATCACTACAGCTCGCCTCTTCTCCTACCTTCCCTTTTTCGCCACAGGACCAGACAGGCATTCCTATTGCTGCAAATGAGACTCAAGGATAGTGTGTTGCCTCCTTGGGTCCAGGACGTCTGTGAGTGTGAACAGGCCAATCTGAGAGGGGTGGGAGAGCAGCGGAGATTAGGGTCAACTGACATAGAAGGAAAGGAAAAGTTCTCCTGCAGCACGAGTTCAGGAATTAGGCTGCAAATTAAAGAGCAGGACATTCAGGATTATAGTCTCAGGATTAATACCCATGCTGTACTAATGAGGCAGACTCAGGAAGAACGTGCAGGTTAGAGCACGGCTGAAGGGTTGGTGCACGTGGCAGCTATATAAACATTTGGTTTGGCCACACTTGGAATACCAAATATAATTTTGGTTTCCCCATTATAGGAAGGATGCGGAGCCTTTGGAAATGGTATTGATGGATTTCCAGGCTATTACCTGGTTTAAAGGAGGAGTTATGGAGAGGAATTGGACAAACCTGGATGTTTTCTCTGCAGCGTGAGTGGCGGAGAGAGACCCGATAGAAGTGCATAAAATTATGAGAAGCACTGACGGAATCTTTTGCCCTGTGTAAAAACATCACACACTAGAATACATGCATTTAAGATGAGGGGAGAACGTTTGAGGAAGATGTGCAAGGCAAATATTTTACATGGAGAGTAGTGGGTGCCTGGAATGGGCTGCCAGGAGTGGTAATGGAAACAGATACAAGAGTAACATTTAAAAGCAACAGGCGTGAATGTCAAGGGTATGGAGGAATATCCATCAAGTGAAAGCAGCAGAGATGTAGTTTGATTTGGACATCCTGTTCAGTATAGACACACGGGCTGTGCTGCACTGTACTATGTAGAATTTTTTAAAATGCAGATGCTGTATTACAACCTAGACCAGCAGTAATAGAAATTCACCAAAAAATAAATTTATTAATAACTTAATAATATAAAAACAACCCCAACTATGCATAAATGTGTGGGTGTGGGTGTATGGGTGTGGGTGTGTGTGGAAAAACCCAAACCATTAGAGTTCAGGCATAATTCTGAAGAAATGATTTTAAAGTTCAGTCTCAGAAATCTTTTGTGTTGCAACTAAGTCTTTAAAACTGCCATTCCCACAAACTCACAAATTCTTTGTATATTTGTTTTCACAAAAAGGTTTCTTCACACAAATGTACCCAAGAAGAGTATTGTGAGTTGCCTCAATGACTACCACACAGTAACACTAACCTCTACTGTGATTAAATGCTTCAAGAGGCTGGTCATTTCCAGAATTAACATGTACGTAAGTAAAGATCTGGACCCACTGCAATTCACCTATCGTTACAATCGCTCCACATTAGATGCAATATCGCTGACTCTCCACTCAGCTCTGGATCACCTCGAAAACAGCAATTCATACATACGGCTGCTCTTTATCAACTACAGCTTGGCCTTCACTACCATTATTCCCTCAGTCCTGGTCAAGAAGTTACAAACTCTAGGCCTCTGTACCCCCCTCTGCAATTGGATCCTTGACTTTCTCATTGGAAGACCAGTCAGTACGAATTGGAAACAATGTTGCCTCCTCACTGATCATCAACACAGGCCGATCCCAATGATGTGTGCTTATCCCACTGCTCTATTCATTATACATCCATGACTGTGTGGCCAGATACAATTGCAATATCATCTACAAGTTTGTTGATGACACCACAGTTGACGGCAGAGTCTCAAATAGCAATGAGGAAGCATCCAGGAGCGGGATAGATCAGCTTGTTGAATGGTGTAACGACAACAACCTTGCACTCAGTGTCAGCAAAACCAAGGAGATGATTGTGGACTTCAGGAGGAAGTCAGGGGAACATGACCCAGTCCTTATTGAGGGCTCAGTGGTGGAGAGGGTCAAGAACTTCAAATTCCTGCATGTCATCATTTCCTGGAACCTTCATGTTGATGCAATCTCAAAGAAGACTGGCCACTGGCTATACTTTGTGAGGTATCTGAGGCGATTCAGTACTTCACCAAAAACTCTTGAAAACTTCTAAAGCTGTACTGTGGAGAGCCTTTGGACTGGGTTGTATCACTCCCTGGTATGGAGGTTCCAACTCTCAGGACAAGAATAAACTCCAGAGGGTTGTTAACTCGGCCTGCGACATCACAGATGTCCATCGAGGACATCTACGTGAGGTGGTGTCTTAGAAAAGCAGCCTCTATCCTCAGAGATCCTCACCAGCCAGGCCATGCCCTCTTCACTCTGCTACCATCGGGAGAAAAATTACAGGAGCCTAAAGACAAGCACTCAGCGGCACAAGGACAGCTTCTTCCCCGCTGCCATCAGATTCCTGAATAATCAATGAACCACAGACACTACCTTTCTTTTCGTGCACTATTATTTTAATTTTATTTATAGTAATGTTGTAAGATGGTTATAATATGAACATTTGCCCTATGATGCTGCCACAAAACACCAAATTTCATGACTTGTTTATGACAGTAAATTCTGATTAAGTTTTTCTACAATTCCCCCTCTCTTCCATGGAGGTTCCGGAACTTGTTGTACATGTTGATTTCAACAAACCCAGGGCAAGGGTTAAATGAAGTGACCAGTTAAAAATGGATACGAGAGAACTGCTCTCTTTTGACAAAGACAGTGAAATAACTCTTTTCATTGAAGCCACTGATCCTGTGCTCCTTCCCTGTGAGGGGCCCTGGTCAAAATGGGTTCTCTGTCTTTCTTACGGTAGACAAAGTTAAAGAATTTCATGTGTTACATTCTAAATGTAGTATTAAGTGACAATAATGGAACTTTTACCTATCACAGGGAGAAGACACAACAATACCTCCCTCACTGCATCTTTGACCCTTCAGATAAATGTGGATTTTTTTGCGGTGCCAAAATCACATGACATCGCTGCTTATTTGGTTTGAACTCTCATCTTTCCAGAAGAACAAGTTGATGGTTCTGATTTGTCTGCTTAGTCCACAAGCAAATGGCTTTGTGTGTACACAGATCATTGAAGCAAAAGCCAGCTTGTTTGAGCAGATGCCATCTCTCAGCAAACACCATTGTCTTTATTTTCAATGAAGAATCAAATGCGACTTTTATGGTTTGTTTACACAGCTTCAATCAAACAATGGATTGGCAGACATTCGACTTTAAAAATGGTGTTCCGTGTGTAAGTGTCTTTACCCACAAAATAACTTTACAAAGAAATATATATTTTAAGACTAAAGATTAACAATAAAAATCCCGACACAGCTGGAAATTTGAAAGCAAACAAGAAACTGCTGGAAACACTCAGCAAATCAGACAGGATCTGTGGAATCTTCAGAAGTTTAAATTTTCAAAAGACGGAAGGAGCTGGCTCAATATAGGGCAATTAGTGTGGTCCTTGCCAATTAATTTCACATCCTGAAAAGAAAACTGTTAAAAACTACCATTGCTATGAACAACACTCTGTGAATCCCCAACTAGCTGAACGGCTCCAGGAGCAACAGTCACTGACTTTCTTTTCCTGCTCAGTTCTTTGAGGGTATATTCGTTAGGAGGGTGCTGCAATAGTCTGCAGATGCCTGAATGAGTACAAGCAGGATCTGGCCAGGCTGATTCCACCCTGAGGACTGACTCTGTATCCAGCAAACAGGCACTGCCGCACATCAACAGGTGGTCGGTGCTGTGAGATCCTTCAGCAGCACCTCACAAGCCCATGAGGTCAGTGGTCTCAACCGTCAAGCCATGGGGGCAATGCGAGGACCCACTGCTTCCAATCCGCCTACCATCTCCACCTGGCTTCTCTCTCCTTGTTCCTGGGTCAAAAAGCTGTAATTCCTTCCTCAGCAGTTCAAGGATGCAGCCCTTCCATTACATTTGGAGGGCCAATTAAAGCTGAGAAATAAATAAAGGTATTGCTACCAATCCCTATGAATAAAAATGGAATTACTACAAAGTTCAGTGAAATTACACAATTTTTCAAAGTGCAATATGTATTATAATGTAACTGATTTGCTGTATCTGACTCTTCTGTCAATGTTCAAATGTCAGCCATTGGATGCACATATAAATAGATTTATTTCTGCAGTTTTGGCATTTATTATTTTATCTTGGTGCAATATGTAAGAGAAATGTGCTTCATTTTTCAAAAACTAATCAAAAACACCCCTTTCAATGCCTCTGTGAAGATTGCTTTAAAAAATGTTTTTTTTAAAAGATGCATTCCACAGTCCGTTGTAACACTGTAGGCATAACGCTAGTGAACGATGACATGGGAGTCTGTTGCTGCGTGCAAATGTCTTGGAAGTTGGTAGCATAAATTTTGCATACATCGTTCATGCCTTCTGGTTTAATCCATTGGGAGGAATCATGGCCGGACCAGGATACACATAGATATCAGACAGTAATGGAAAATATCCTTCCTTTAAGCAGAATACACAAATGGGCTAATGAATTTCAGCAGGTTACGCAGCATTCATAGGAAATCAAGGGTAAGCAACAATTCAGGCATGGGGCCTTCGACGGGAATAAGCAAAAACAAGCCTGCTATCTCTCAGAAGTAAAACACGAAAATCTGCAGACTCTGTGGTTGAAGTAAAGCACAAATCTGGAAAATCTCAGCAGGCCAAGCAGGACTCTGTACAACCAACTGAAATTCTCCAGCATTGTGTTTGTGCCATCTCTCAGATGCTGGAGTCACAATACACAAACCTGCTGATATTTCCCAACATATTTGTGCATGGAACTCCACCCCTGCATCTGTGGACTCTATTGTTTAACGCCCTTCACTTCATGTGCTTCAGAATTATTGGTGGTTTATGTGATGTATCAGCGTTTGCCTTGACATAATGGGGTAGGATCTACACATACCCTTGACGTTATGGGGTAGGATGTACACATACCCTTGACGTTATGGGGTAGGATCTACACATACCCTTGACGTTATGGGGTAGGATCTACACATACCCTTGACGTTATGGGGTAGGATCTACACATACCCTTGACGTTATGGGGTAGGATCTACACATACCTTTGACGTTATGGGGTAGGATCTACACATACCCTTGACGTTATGGGGTAGGATCTACACATACCCTTGACGTTATGGGGTAGGATCTACACATACCCTTGACATTTTGGGGTAGGATCTACACATACCCTCGACATTATGGGGTAGGATCTACACATACCCTCGACATTATGGGGTAGGATCTACACATACCCTCGACATTATGGGGTAGGATCTACACATACCCTCGACATTATGGGGTAGGATCTACACATACCCTCGACATTTTGGGGTAGGATCTACACATACCCTCGACATTATGGGGTAGGATCTACACATACCCTCGACATTATGGGGTAGGATCTACACATTCCCTCGACATTATGGGGTAGGATCTACACATACCCTTGACGTTATGGGGTAGGATCTACACATACCCTTGACGTTATGGGGTAGGATCTACACATACCCTTGACGTTATGGGGTAGGATCTACACATACCCTTGACGTTATGGGGTAGGATCTACACATACCCTTGACGTTATGGGGTAGGATCTACACATACCCTTGACGTTATGGGGTAGGATCTACACATACCCTTGACATTTTGGGGTAGGATCTACACATACCCTTGACATTATGGGGTAGGATCTACACATACCCTCGACATTATGGGGTAGGATCTACACATACCCTCGACATTATGGGGTAGGATCTACACATTCCCTCGACATTATGGGGTAGGATCTACACATACCCTTGACGTTATGGGGTAGGATCTACACATACCCTTGACGTTATGGGGTAGGATCTACACATACCCTTGACGTTATGGGGTAGGATCTACACATACCCTTGACGTTATGGGGTAGGATCTACACATACCCTTGACGTTATGGGGTAGGATCTACACATACCCTTGACGTTATGGGGTAGGATCTACACATACCCTTGACATTTTGGGGTAGGATCTACACATACCCTTGACATTATGGGGTAGGATCTACACATTCCCTTGACATTATGGGGTAGGATCTACACATTCCCTTGACATTATGGGGTAGGATCTACACATACCCTTGTCATTATGGGGTAGGATCTACACATACCCTTGACGTTATGGGGTAGGATCTACACATACCCTTGACGTTATGGGGTAGGATCTACACATACCCTTGACGTTATGGGGTAGGATCTACACATACCCTTGACGTTATGGGGTAGGATCTACACATACCCTTGACATTAGGGGGTAGGATCTACACATTCCCTTGACATTATGGGGTAGGATCTACACATACCCTTGACATTATGCAGAAAATATGCGGGATCTTTAACAGTTACAGAGTTGTACAGTGTAGAAATAGGTCCTTTAGCCTGTTGTGTTCACGTTGACATTTTTAGCTATCTACACAAATCCTATTTGCCAGCATCAAGTCCATGTCCTTCTATGTATTTTCTATTTAAGTGTCTGTCTGAATGTTTCATAAACAGAGTTATTCTACTTGGTTCCACCTCAGGCAGCAAGTCCCAAATAACAGCCACTATCTCTGGAAAGAAAAATCTTCTGTTCAGATCCCCTCTAAAACTTCTTCCTCCTCATCCAAACCTGTGCCTGCTAATTTTTGATACCCATGCCACGGGACTCCCTACCTAATCTGTGCATCCCATAACTTTACACATCTCCATCAAGTCACCTTTCCACATCCTTTTCTCCAGAGACAATAAGCCCAGCATCTCCTATCTCTCCATGTAACTACATTTCTCAAATTCAGAGAAAACATCCCAATGACTCTCTTCAACACCCGTTTGAGCTCAACCAGATCTTTTTCTATAATTTAGTGATCAGAACACAAATCTCTAAAGACATTCAAAACAGTGATTTGTCAAACTGAGCACAACATCCCAACTTTAATAGTCAATGCCCTGACCTGAGGCATAGATACAATATTCCTGGTACATCAGCCCATTTACTTTTGTTGCCACTTTCAGGAAATGATGGATATCCATCTCACTGGCTGAACAAAGTGCTGGAACACTGACAGCGAAGATGTATACGTCAGGATGCTCTTTATTGATGACAGTTCAGCATTTAATATTATCATCCCCTCAAAACTGATCAGCAAACTCCAAGACCTGGGCCTCAATAACCCACTGTATAATTGGATCCTGAATTTCCTCACCTCCAGATCACAATTAGTGAGGATTGGTAAGAACATCACAATCTCTATCACTCTCAGAGCATCACAGGGCTGTGTTCTTAGTCCCCTGCTGTACTCATTATGCACATACTGCCAGGGCCGGCCCTACCATTAGGCAAACTAGGCAGCTGCCTAGGGAGCAGACCTTAGAGGGGCGCTGTTGAAGCGAGATTCGTGATTCTGACTAACGCGCGTTAATCTAGTTAGGCAGAGGGAGGAAGTTGTACAGCGCATGTCGAACATCACATTAGGTATTGCACCCACTACTCTCCACCTCCGCTCACTCTCCACTCAGCCTGGCCTGAGGTGCAAAATAGGTTGGCACCAGCCCTGCCTATGACTGTGTGGCACAGTACCAGAATGACAAATTCACTGACGATGCATCGCTAGTGGGTTTCATAAAAAGGGGTGATGATTCAACATACAGGAGGGAGATGAATGGTGCACCAACAACAACCTCACACTCTACATCACCAAAACCAAGGAGCTGTTCATGGAGTTTTGGAAGGGCAAACCAGAGGTGTGAAGAGGATAAGCAAACTTGAATTCCTGGGAGTCACCATCTCAGAGGACCTTTCCTGGACCTGATTGTGAAGAAAGCATGTCAGATACTCTACTTTGTCAGGAACTTGATATGACATCAAAAAACCTTGGCAAAGCTCCACAGATGTGAGGGGGAAGGGTGCATCATGGCCTGGTTTGGGGCATCAATACCTCAGTGCAGAAAGCCCTGCAAGAGGTAGTGGACACAGCCCAGGACATCATAGGTAACTCTCTCCCCACCATCAAAAATATTGACAGGGAACGCTGCCGCCGGAGAGCAGCAGGAATCATTAAGGATGCCCTCCACCTAGCACACGCTCTGTTCTCACTGCTGCCATCAGGAAAGAGGTGTAGATGCTACAAGACTTGCACCACCAGGTTCAGTACCAGCAACGACCCCTCCACCATCAGACTCCTCAATCAGGGACTCATTTAAGGATTTTTATTTTGCACATTATTTATTATTGAATATTAGATGGAATTTGTTTACATTTCTTCCTTTTGCATAAGCATCTTTTCTTCAGTGCAGTTTTGTCTATTGATAAAAAGAAATTCTGCCTGACTGACAGGAAAAAATGATTCTCAGGGTTGTATGTCATGTCATGTATGTGCTCTGACAATAAATCTGAATTTTGAACTTTGAAATGTATGGGTAGTCAAACCTGCTCAACCCAGTGGGTTGAAGACCCAGGGACACTTGTGCAATTGCAAGCTACACAACCTTTAGGGTTTTCCAATGCAACACTTATGGCTCCCCATCCACAATCACTAGCCCCCATTCACTGTACATTGGAGAGTGTGTGTTCAGAGACACACAGGAGACCTCAGACACTAGAATTGGAGCTTAACCCAATCTGCTGGAAGAATTTAGTAGGGTCGAGCAGCATCAGTGGGAGTGAAAGCACGATTAACGTTTCAAACTAAAATGCTTTATCAAGACCATTGTTGAATATTATTTGGATATAAAATTTCTATTTGGCCTTGAAGTCTTAATGTGGTAGATATGTTGTTAACATCTTTATTTCAGCACCAGAATTTATTTTACTGGGGTATCTTGGCAACAGAATAATAAATCACACTTTGAAGCTTCTGAACATGTAACACTACAGACCATTCACTTACACTCACGATAATCTCACAAAATTACAGTGGAGCTTTTTTCCAAAATTCACTTGAAGGAAACTTTGCCTTCATTTGACATTAATAAAAAGGTGTTTCCAATACTAAAGGAGAGTCTTAAAATGGGGGGAAAAAAGCAATCTGCTTTCAGGTTTTATTTTTGTTTGATGAAAATTAAACTCCCAAATTATTCACATTTGTCCCTGATATTTTGAGACTGATTTCCCCATCAGACTCTTCTAGTGAGGAACCGCATTCAGAGGGAGCACTCGTCTGGACATTAAAGGCCACGGTCCTAGTTTGTCATCTATTAAAGCAAGCCTACACCATCCTAACCCACAATATGACATCCCCATTAGTATAACATCTTAAAAAATATTTATATCTCTGATAAGTCATCAGTTATTAAAATGTTATCCAATTCACCCGCGCGGGTGTGAGTGTGCGTGCGCACGCGCGCGCGTAACTGGACAGTTGTAAAAATTCCAAGTGACATTGGAAATAATCAAAAGTATGTCTATTTGCGTTTGATGGATTGTTATGATAATTTAATTGATAATTATTTAAATCTGATTCTTAAAAAAAGAGAAAAATCCTGTAAAGACATGGGTCTCCAGTTAAATAATATCATTTTATTTATCTTTAAATATCATAGCATTCCTGGTTTTGTAAGATCACAAAGTCCCTATTCAAGAACAGCACTAATTCCTTTCAATTCCAACCAGTTCAAGTCCCTGCACCAATCCCAGACAGGCATGTCTATCCTTGGCCTGCACATTAAAATTAATAGAAAAAAAAAGATAAGGATACCTATATCTCCTCGTCCAAGAGGGTCACAGAAATGGAATCTGGGACAAGTCATTAGGATATTAAAAAAGTGAGAATTGTCTGATAAATGCAGAGAGGGAAACCAGTCAGATTCCTGTAGATCAGTTGTTAGTTGCCTGCAGATCAAATGAGGCAAAAGGAGAAATTGCATTTTGAGATGCTGATACATTCAATGCTGATGTCATACGGTAAACCAAGATGAAGCTGAGATCACGAGAAATTCCGCTGAATCTCAACATTCATGTTAGTATCGGCTAGTGTGTGAAGACCCACAGGAATGTCACATGCATTCTTTTGTGTGATGACTGGATATTACTGATTCATTGCAAATTCCTAATTGTGTCCGAGACGAGTTTTGAAAGGTGCTGGGGCACTATTTGCAGCCGTTGGAAGCTGGTAGTGGATCAGGCGAATTGCTTTAACTGGAAGGATGTCAAAGGTGATGTTGGAGCTGCTCTCATCTTAGCTAGTGAGAGTATGCTAGCCAACTTGTTCCCTGTTAATGGCAGAAAGCCTTTAGTCATTCACTACAGGATGACCAGCCTCTGCCTTTTCTTGCCACAACGGTGTTTCTGTGGCTGAACTGACTGCCCACCATGTATATACTGACTAATTGTTCAGATTTCAGATTTATTGTCAGAGAACATACATGACAACCTGAGATTCTTTTACCTGTGGGTGAGGTAGAATTAACACTTATTAGCACTAAAAAAAATCCTACACATAATGTACACATGTAAACAAATAAAGAACTGTAAACAGATAATGAATGTAAACAAACTGACTGTGCAACTCAGAGAAGTTTAAAAAAATCAATAAAATGCACAAGTAAAAGCCCTTAACTAATTCCCTGATTGAATTTGTTGTTGAAGAGTCCACTGTTGCCATCCTCATTTGGAAACACTTGCCCCAAATCCTTCCATAATCTGGGATTCAATTCTCAACTAGATGCTTAATGCAAGAATCTCCATCGCCACCCTGCCCTCAGACAGTGGATTCCAGGTTCTGACCATTCTTTAGGTAGATAAAGAAGAAAGATTCCCTCGGATCTGCTCCATGCCTTCTACCCCTTATGCCCTCCGGGTTTGGACACGTCTAACATGTGAACATTTCTCACTACTCTGTTTATGCCAGTCATCTTCGTCCGCGAAGCCAAGCCAAAGAAGAAAGACAAAGAAGAACTTCAGTCTCCTGCAATGCAAGAACAGCAACCCCAGCTGACCATAACTGAAACAGTCTATCCCAGCCAATGTTCTAAAAGCACCGGGGACTGTAGGTTAATTGGTGGGCACAGCATCGTGGGCCCAAATGGCCTGTTCCCATGTTATTTGTTAAAGTAAAAAGTAAAAATTTTAAAATACATTAAAAGAGAAAATAGCGGCCCCCGGCCTGGCGGGATGCCCTGCGCCGCCAGCGGCCCCCGGCCTGGCGGGATGCCCTGCGCCGCCAGCGGCCCCCGGCCTGGCGGGATGCCCTGCGCCGCCAGCGGCCCCCGGCCTGGCGGGATGCCCTGCGCCGCCAGCGGCCCCCGGCCTGGCGGGATGCCCTGCGCCGCCAGCGGCCCCCGGCCTGGCGGGATGCCCTGCGCCGCCAGCGGCCCCCGGCCTGGCGGGATGCCCTGCGCCGCCAGCGGCCCCCGGCCTGGCGGGATGCCCTGCGCCGCCAGCGGCCCCCGGCCTGGCGGGATGCCCTGCGCCGCCAGCGGCCCCCGGCCTGGCGGGATGCCCTGCGCCGCCAGCGGCCCCCGGCCTGGCGGGATGCCCTGCGCCGCCAGCGGCCCCCGGCCTGGCGGGATGCCCTGCGCCGCCAGCGGCCCCCGGCCTGGCGGGATGCCCTGCGCCGCCAGCGGCCCCCGGCCTGGCGGGATGCCCTGCGCCGCCAGCGGCCCCCGGCCTGGCGGGATGCCCTGCGCCGCCAGCGGCCCCCGGCCTGGCGGGATGCCCTGCGCCGCCAGCGGCCCCCGGCCTGGCGGGATGCCCTGCGCCGCCAGCGGCCCCCGGCCTGGCGGGATGCCCTGCGCCGCCAGCGGCCCCCGGCCTGGCGGGATGCCCTGCGCCGCCAGCGGCCCCCGGCCTGGCGGGATGCCCTGCGCCGCCAGCGGCCCCCGGCCTGGCGGGATGCCCTGCGCCGCCAGCGGCCCCCGGCCTGGCGGGATGCCCTGCGCCGCCAGCGGCCCCCGGCCTGGCGGGATGCCCTGCGCCGCCAGCGGCCCCCGGCCTGGCGGGATGCCCTGCGCCGCCAGCGGCCCCCGGCCTGGCGGGATGCCCTGCGCCGCCAGCGGCCCCCGGCCTGGCGGGATGCCCTGCGCCGCCAGCGGCCCCCGGCCTGGCGGGATGCCCTGCGCCGCCAGCGGCCCCCGGCCTGGCGGGATGCCCTGCGCCGCCAGCGGCCCCCGGCCTGGCGGGATGCCCTGCGCCGCCAGCGGCCCCCGGCCTGGCGGGATGCCCTGCGCCGCCAGCGGCCCCCGGCCTGGCGGGATGCCCTGCGCCGCCAGCGGCCCCCGGCCTGGCGGGATGCCCTGCGCCGCCAGCGGCCCCCGGCCTGGCGGGATGCCCTGCGCCGCCAGCGGCCCCCGGCCTGGCGGGATGCCCTGCGCCGCCAGCGGCCCCCGGCCTGGCGGGATGCCCTGCGCCGCCAGCGGCCCCCGGCCTGGCGGGATGCCCTGCGCCGCCAGCGGCCCCCGGCCTGGCGGGATGCCCTGCGCCGCCAGCGGCCCCCGGCCTGGCGGGATGCCCTGCGCCGCCAGCGGCCCCCGGCCTGGCGGGATGCCCTGCGCCTCCAGCGGCCCCCGGCCTGGCGGGATGCCCTGCGCCTCCAGCGGCCCCCGGCCTGGCGGGATGCCCTGCGCCTCCAGCGGCCCCCGGCCTGGCGGGATGCCCTGCGCCGCCAGCGGCCCCCGGCCTGGCGGGATGCCCTGCGCCGCCAGCGGCCCCCGGCCTAGTAAGAGTCCTTCAATCTCCGAGCCCTTTGCTGTTGAAAGGCATAATGTTAAATCTTATCACATAAAGGAGGCATTGAATAAACAAAAACATAATTCTAAGTAAATTTGACAGTTTTACAAGTCATCGACATTTATAATTTTCATGGAAAAATGTATTGAAATTGGAATTGAACAGGAAAAGGTGTTTGGACAAGTCTGGAGTGCCATCACTTTTGTAAAACCATGCTTCTACAAAGACTGATTTTATGCATTTCTTCTCCCTGTATATCATTCTGTAAAGGTCATCGGGTCCTGAAGGAATTTCCTATACGTTATAAATAATTACTGCAGCTGCTTGTTCAGATAATCATGCAACCTTGTTTATTTGCATTATTTTGTGTGTATGGTCTCTTAATATGTTAATATATTTCAATAGCAAAGCTATTTCTAATGATCAGAACATTCCCTAATTACCATCTGCTCACCTACGAAGCCCTTGGGTGAATTCCTGGAAAATCTTTTGGATTCAGATATATGTGCCGGTTATTTGTCGAACACTCTTAGATCTGACAGGACCAATTGAGGGAGGGCTAAGCTGATCTCCAGTGATTATCCTAATTCATAAGCCTAGCAACAGTTGCAAAATGGCATCCAATAAGACATCATGCAGGCAGTCACTGTGACTTACAGACCTTGGTAACGATTGATTGGGGACTAACATTCACATGCATGAAAAGGAATGGGAATTCAGGGATTCAATTCCAACATCAGTTGCTGTTCAAGTGGTCATCGTGTCTTAACTACTCTCAAGTTGGATTTATTACCTGAGGGCTGTGGTGATAGGTTTCCTTCATTAAATATAGTTATCATTGTTGCATATATGGAGCTGGCCTGCCCACAGATGACTCATACCCTATGACTCCTCCCCCGTGGTCCTGGGGCATAAAGGTCGAGGCACCTTTCCCTTGCCGCCATTCCTATCCTGGGATCCGGGCCAGCAAGATTCTTCTGTGTATTAAAGCCTACAGGGGCAATACAGTGAATGGGCAGGACCAGCCAAAGCTAAGTCTGCACCTCTTAAAGCTTGAGTGAAAGCCAAAAGTCTGCACGAACTGTGACTTTAGTCAAAACACAGAAATGGTAGAGGCATTCAGCAGGTCTTGAGACCGGCTGAGATCATCTGGCATTTCTGTCTTTTGACAAAACTCCTCTCCATCTTCTAAAGCTGCCCTCCACCTCAAAGCTTCCCCCTCACAAACTACCCTCCATCTCTTAAAGCTACCTTCCATTTCTAAAGTTAGCCTGCATCTGGGGTGGTAAATTGGATTAGTAAATTTGCAGATGATACTAAGATAGGTGGAATAGTGGATAATGAAGAAGGTTTTCAAAGATTGCAGAGGGATTTGGGCTGCTTAGAAAAGTGGGCTGAAAAATGGCAGATGGAATTTAATGCTGATAAGTGTGAGGTGCTTCATTTTGGTAAGAAGAATCAGAACAGGACATACGTGGTAAATGGGAGAGCATTGATGAATACAGAAGAGCAGAAAGATTTAGGAGTAACGGTACATCGTTCCCTGAAGGTAGAAACTCCCGTGAATAGGGTGCTGGCCTTTATCAATCATTGCATGGAATATAGGAGTTGGGAGGTGATGTTGAGACTGTATAAGACATTGGTGCGGCCTAATTTGGAGTTCTGTGTGCAGTTCTGGTCACCTAATTATAGGAAGGATATAAACAGAGTGGAGAGAGTGCAGAGAAGTTTTACCAGAATGTTACCTGGTTTTAAGCATCTAGAGTATAGGGAGAGATTGGACAGATTAGGTCTTTATTCTTTGGAGCGTAGAAGGTTGAGAGGGGATTTGATAGAAGTATTTAAGATTATGAAAGGGATAGACAGAGTGGATGTGGATAGACTATTTCCATTAAGAGGAGGAAAGATTAAAACAAGAGGACATGAGTTAAGAATTAAAGGGCAGAGGTTTAGAGGTAACATGAGGGGGAACTTCTTTACTCAGAGAGTGGTAGACGTGTGGAATGAGCTTCCAGGAGAAATAGTGGCGGCGGAGTCAATTGTATTATTTAAGAAAAGGTTGGACAGGTATATGGATGAGAAGAAGATGGAGGGTTATGGGCATTGTGCAGGGAGGTGGGACTAGAGAGGGGTGTTTGGTTCGGTGCGTACTAGAAGGGCCTAATGGCCTGTTTCCGTGCTGTAAATTGTTATGTTATGTTATCTTTTAAGTCACCTAAAAGCTGGTCTCCATCTCTTAAAGCCAACCTGAATCTTGTGAAGGAGGGGCAGGTTGCTGCATGGTAACTCAATGTTACTGACTAAGAACTGGAATGATTTCTTCATGTATTTCACAATCAGAGAATCACATTGAAGATTCACTGGTGGTGTGTTGTACTGATGACTGGCCCCGCCTCCCAGCTCCGCCCCCATCTGCTCATATACAAGCCTGATTTTCCGCCTAAACACAGAAACCTTCAGAAGACCACTGTGAAACCCTACCCAGAGTTATGAACTAATAAAACATTTGTTCTCCCTCCAGTTGCGAGAGCTTTTATTCAAATTTTATTAGCTTATTCCCTAATGATGCAAGTGCTATTCAAGCCTGGCACACTGCTGAATGACCTTCTGTCCCCCGACGTGGCTGTGGAGTTCACATACTAGCTAGATTGCTTCCAGGCCTACCTGAACATGACCAGAGATGTCTTCAACTTTGATGAACTCAAGAGATGTGCACTAGTTTTGAGGGTAGGAACGAAAGTGTATGTAGTCATCAGGGACTGCTCTACATATGATGCTATGATGCTCTCACTGAGGCTTTGAAGGCTCGGTACCTGAAGTCACAGAACAAGCGACTCGCTCTACATCACTAATGGCCAGGAGAGACCATCGATGACTATACCTGCTGGATCTGTGGATACTTGCTATCAAGTGAAGGTACAAAGCGGCTATGGGCCATGTTCATGGGGAAGAACAGATCCAGGACATTCTAGTCATGGGGTCCACTTGAGGTGTATGAGGCAGCGACTGCTTGAGTCAGGAAAGAAGGACCCGGCTAGCCACGTTGAACTGACCAAATCTTTCGAACAGGCCAAGATCAAGAAAGACAACCTTGAAACCAGTGAGCTCACTCTCCAAGGTGAACCCTTCCAAGGTCCAGCTGTTCCCACTACCCCTGCCCTAATGGCTGCCGCTTCCCATGCTAGGGAGTGCTTTTTATGCGCAAGAGCCAGCATCCCCAATCTCATTGCCCGGCTAAAGACTGTAAGGTAAAACATCATGAGATGGGAATGTGTAAGGAGTTACCCTGCCCTGTACAGGGCTGTAACAAGATGTAAATGCATCCTTGTACTTACAAGATAAGAGAGACATTGATGGATTGAGAGGCAGGAAGCTAGCAGGGAAAGGATAGCAACAGTTTTAGTCATTGGACAAGTAATGATATGATGATGTTCTAAGCATGTATCCAAGGGTATAAAAAAATCACCATTTTGCTGATAACGGCAGAATGCATTCTCCGACTAACATGTTTAGTCGCAAGTGTTACAATCCGGTAATAAAGAACAAAGAACCCTGATTTCGACTCAGCCTGGTGTTTGTCTCACTCATTCATGAACAAAGCAGACCTAACAAGACTCAGAGTGTTCCAGCTGTTGAAAGAAAGGACATTGGGTGAGGGTTTGCCACATGAGGGGAATCCCGGGAAGTCCACGGCCTGCACCACTCCCGGAGCAGATTCCAGCCCCAAACCATCTGCCGCAAATTCACCCAAACCCACTTGCTGCATTACAGGCCGATGGAGGGTGGCAATAAGGAAACAGTGCAAAAAGGCTCAGCGGCCATCTTGCCGTGACTTAAATTCAAACTCGGCACCGTCATCATCATCAGTGGAAGGAGGGCAGCCATCTTACCCCATCACGAGGTGTTTCATCTTGTATTTGTATGTGTGAGTTCTTAGACAACACATGAATGAAGGAAAAAGTTCTTTACTTTAAAGTTGTTGTAAACAGCACCATGAGCCAGATCATGAGGCTGCAAGTCTCTATTATAGATCTGTATACTGTGTGTTGACCCCCTGCTGACAGCCAAGTCTAATCAAACAACAAGGCATTGCTAGTTGCATTGCAACCATGATCCCTTTCTTAAAACAAAACTGACATGTTTTCTTTGTAACTTTGCAATTTTAACTTTAACATCAAGAACTTACATTTTCATTATGATCAACATTGTTAACATTTGTTCAACTTGTTTTGTGTTTTCATATTTACATATACTAAAACTTGAAGAGTGAATAAGATCGCACTACTTCATTCTATAACAGGAGTCTTTAAATTTGCTCATTGAGTCTCTCAGAAGGACTCTCGTGTCTTGACTATCTCCTGATTGATTTACCTTGAATCTGAGTTGTTGTCTCAGATGATTTTTCTCAGATGTACATTCAGATTGTTCAACAGTCTTTCCATCTACTGCGGCTGGTCCCATTTGAAGATCTCAACAATTTCTTTGCAGAACTGCATCTTCATCTATCTGAATGGTGTATGATCTTGGTTGGACTTCACTAAGGGAAGTTCCCTTCTGATTCCATGTTTGTTTTGTCCTTTAGCCTTACTTGGTCACTAGTGTGGAGTTCCGATAGATTTTTTTGTTCCTCTGTCAAAGTAATACTTTTGCTTTTCTTTCTGTTGATCTTTGAACTTCCTCAGTTTCTCTTCCTCTTTTGTTTTTAGTAGGTTCTCCTGAATGGGTAGATTTGATCTTAGCCTACATCCCATAAAGAGTTGTCCTGGTGACATACCATAGTCGAGCAGCATTGTGCAGTATACTAGCATGCTCTGGTAGAAGTCGTTCCACTGTCTTTTGCCTTCTTCATCAGTCTTTCCACTGTCTGTACTGATTTTTACACTAGACCATTGGACTAGGAAAAATGAGGACTTGATGTGGTGTGTACAAAGTCCCACTTTTTGGCAAACTGTTGGAACTTCAAATTGTAAAACTGGGGTCCATTTTCTGTGAAGACCTCACTTGCCATGCCATGTCTGGAGAATATGGCTTTCATACCTGTTATTACAGCATCTGCAGTGGTGGTGTTCAGTCTACACACCTCTGGATACAAGATAGTCTGTGACTAAAACATAGTCCTTCCCTTGACATTCAAATAGATCAGCGCCTACTTTCTAGTAAGGTCTGTATGGGGCTGGGTGTGGCTTTACTGGTTCTGCAGGATTGCTTGCTTGATTTTTCCAGTATATTGCACAGTTTGACACTTCATTTGTTATATCATTGTTGATTCTTGGCCAGTACATCACCGCTCGTGCTCTTTTCTTACACTTTTTAATTCTGAGATGTCCTCCATGGATCTTTTTTAGCTTCTATTTTCTCACACTCTTTAGGATAAGGATTTTGCTTCTTTTATAGATGATGTCTTCAACTACTGATATCCAAGATATTTTTTTCTCAGTTGTCTCAGTATTTCATTTTTGTTTGTCTCTGATTTTAAGAGCTCCATTTTTGCATCTGATATGGACAGTGCACGTGATCATGTCCATGAAAGCATTCACGTCATCATCCATTGTGGTGTTTGCAGGCATCAACAGCTCTAGACAATGTGTCTGCTGTGTGCATTAGCTTACCTGGAGTGTACGCTACGTTCAATGTATAGTGTTGCAGCCTAAGCATCATTCTTTGTATTGTAAGTGGGCATTCATTTAATGGCTTTTGGAACAATGCAATCAAGGGCTTATGCTCAGTCTCTACACTGATTGTTTGTCCTGACATAAACTGATGAAATCTTTCAGAGGCGTATGTGATGCTGAGCAGCTCCTTTACAATGTGAGCATATTGCGTCTCCGTGTCTGTCATTGAGCATGATGCATATGTAATGAGTTGCCAGGCATCATATTTTTGCAGAGGAACTGCACCGAGCCCACTATGTGATGCATCTGATGATATCTTAATGGGTCATAAAACCTCAGAACTGGTTCCTCTGTGAGCAATTTCTTTCGTTCGCTCCATGACTTTTCATGGTCATGAATCCACTCCCATTCAGTGTTCTTTTCTGTTCGTCTTCTCAATGGAGCCATCTTTTCTGAGAGGTTGGATATGAATTTACCCATATAGTTGACCGTTCCATTAAACCTCTGAACATCCTTTTTGCATTGTGGTCTTGCCACGTTCCTAATGGCTGACACCTTTCTGGGATCTGGTCTGATGCCCTCACTCCCAATAATATCTCCTACAAATGTTAGTTCTGTCACCCCGAGCTGGCATTTCTCTCTATTCATCTTCAGGTTTGCTTTCCTTGTTGCTTCCAGCACTTTCTTTAGTCTCTCATCATGCTCCATTCTCGTGGTTCCCCATACTATGATGTCATCCATTGAGGTATTAACTCTGTCCAGGTGCTCATAGACCATATGGATAGTTTTGTGATACATTTCAGGAACTGAGGCAATTCTGAATGGTCACCTGAGGAATTTGTATCTGCCAAATGGACTATTGAGTGTGCACAGTCTTGAACTTGCTTCATCCAATTTTAACTTCCAAAATCTTGATGGTGCATCGAACGCTGACAAACTTTGCATTTTCAAATTGTGACATGATTTCTTCATTGGAAGCTGAAAGAGCTCTCTCTTTATAGCTGTGTTTAGATCTCTTGGATCCAAGCAAATTCTAAGCTTTCCATTCTTTTTGTCCACAACAATGAGTAAACTCACCCATTCCATTAGCTCCTATCTTCTGAATCACGTTCAGGCTTTCCATCCTGTCCAACTCTACTTTTAAATGCTTTTGAAGTGCAAATGGAACTTTTCTGAATGGATGTATTATCAGCGGCACATGTTTATCCACTCTGATTGTGTGTTCTCCTGGAAGGCAGCTAGACCCAGAAATAGGTCATTGTACTCTTTCATGAGTTCATCATAGACTGTCTCTCCTTCGCTTTCCACCACGAGGACACTTTTTCACCAGGTTCAGTATCTCACAGGCTGTTAAACCTAGTATGGCCTGTACATCCTTTGGTACCATGATGAATGCCAGCATGTGCTCTTTGTCCTAGTGTTTCACTTTGACCACATTCTCCTTGCACTGGTATATTGGTACCTGAATATCCTGTCACCTTCAAAGATACATCTTTGACCTGGGTCTAATCTTCTTAAAATCAATTTCTGATATTACATTAATTTGTGCTCCAGTATCCAATTTAACTGAAATGTATGTCATTCATTTTTAATCTCAACATCAAGTCTCTTTTTTATTTCTTGTTTTCAGTCACAACATCTCCATATAATTCCTCTTGCTCCCTTTCATCTACTGCATGAACCTTGCTTTGTGGCACTTAGTTCCTACAGCAGTGGGCATAATGGTTGTTTTTGTTGCACATATAGCATATGCTGGATACTTTTCTGGTAGGTGTTGTGCAATATGGCTTTTGATTGTCACTTTTTTCGTTCGCTGGCCACACCTCTCTTTCCACTTTGGTGCTCTTTTTGTTAAATGGTTTATGTCTGATCTTGCTCACTGCATCCACGTTGCAGCTAGTTTCAGTGAACAGCTCTCTTGCCTGCGTTTTTACAGTTTTTTAAGCCCTACAGAGTGCTATGGTTTTTTTCCAGGTCTAGATTTTGCTCTCTCAGCAGTCATTCCCTTAGACTATGATCTGGAATACCACACACAAGTCTGTCTTTTATCAACGAGTCAGTAAGTCCACAAAATTCACACATTTTGCTTCTGTTTCTCAATTCAGTCACATACTGATCAATAATTTCTTCTATTTTATGTTTACAAGTGAAAAACCTATGCCTCTCAAACATCACGTTCCATTTAGGCATGCAGAATGCCCAAAACTGTTCCATTATTTTTCCAGTTTCATTTTGTCTCCTTTAGCAGCAAATGTGAAGTTATTATACACGTCCAGGGCTTCGTTACCCATGACATGTAAGAAAACTGACGCCTTCACTTTATCACTTTTCTCATCAACTCCGACTGCCACTAAATAAAATCCAAAATGCTGTTTATATCTGTTCCAATTTTCAACCACATTACCTGTCAGCTTAAATCTCACAGGTGGGTGTAATCCTTCCATTTTTCACTGTGTTAGCTTCTCTTCACTAATCAGTTGCTGACTTTAGATTTTACATTTTAAAGTATTTCCTTTTAATTTCCTTCATCCCTCTTCTGACACCATGTTTCATCTTGTATTCTTATGTGTGAGTTCTTAGACAACACATAGATGAAGGAAAAGGTTCTTTACTTTAAAGTTGTTGTAAACAGCACCATGAGGCAGGCCATGAGGCTACAAGTCTCCATTACAGATCTTACATATTGTCTCAGCCCCCTGCTGGCAGCAAGTCTAATCAAACAGTAATGCATTGCTACTTGCATTGCAACCACAATCACTATCATTACATGAGGTCAATGCCATCTTACCCATGGGCAACCCAGGTCAGTGGGGGCCACTCGAGTGAAGAGTATGTAGTCTCTGTGGTCCTAACCTTGATGGGTCTAGATCAGGACAGACCTCATCAGCTTAGGAAGTCCATAGTGACTGTGAAGGTAAACAGAAATTCCACTAAATGCTTAATTGACACAGGATCTGCTGAAAACTGCATAGACGCACGGGCTTTACAAAAGTACAACCTAAAGATGCATCTCTATCAATGCCAGAGGGTCCCTTTCAGTACAACTAATGGGGTTTCTATCTTCCAGAGGCAGATAGACAAAATGGTGGAGGAGTATGGGTTGAAGCCTACTTTCCCCTACCTTGACAATGTCACTATCTGTGGCCACACCTTTGAAGACCATGACTCCAACCTCCAGAATTTTCTCCATGCGGCAAAAGCCCTGAACTTCACTTATAACTCTGACAAGTATGTGCTCAGGACTAAACATCCTTGGCTACCCTCAGCTACATGGTGGAGAATGACCTCATTGGCCCCGATCCAGATAGGATGTTCCCCCTGTTAGAGCTCCCTGTTCCCAGGACTATGAGGCTTTGAAGAGATACCTGGAGTTTTTCTCATGTTTTGCCCAGTGAATCCTTCAATACGCTGATATGGTTCACCCTTTCTTAAAAACCACTAATTTCCCCTTCTTGGCTGAAGCCAAACACCATTTAACTACCTGCAGAACCACATGGAAGACATCAGAGAAATGACCAGGTCTTGCCAGGTCTGTGTGGAGTGCATGCTGCACTTCTACTGCCCCACAAAGGTGCACCTGATCAAGTCATCCAGGCCCTTCGAACAGCTCAGTGTCGAATTTAAGGGTCCTCTCTTCTCCACGTTCCTTGTTTGCCATTCCTTGTCCAGGAACATCCACGTCTAGATTCCATTTTCGCACTTTTCGGGTATACTGGCTATATACATAGCGACTGGTGCTCATCCTTTATTAGTGATGAGCTATGTCAGTACCTGCTGGTGAAGGGAATTGCATCCAGCAGGACTACGAGCTACAACCCCCAGGGGAACAGGCAGGTTAAAAGGAGAATGCCACGGTCTAGAAGGCTATCAAATTGACCCTGAAGTCATGAGGCCTTCCAGACTCACGCTGGCAGTAAGTTCTTCCTATGGTGCTCCATTCCATCCAGTCGCTGCAATGTACAGTGACCAACTCTACTCCTCACGAGCTATAATTCAATTTGAAAGAAGGTCAGCATCGGGAACTACACTCCCAACCTGGCACATCACTTCTGCTCCAGTCCTTCTCAGGAAGCACGCGAGGAGAAGCAAGATTGACCCCCTGGCAGAAAAAGTGAAACTGCTCCACACCAATCCCATGTAGACCTATGTGGAGTACCCAGATGGCAGGGAGGACACCGTCTCCATCAGGGACCTGGCACCTATAAGCCACAGAGCTCATTCTCGCCACCCCCAGTCAGAGCCTCAGGTTCAG